>NW_019716260.1:569103-573203 GCF_900074925.1 Ramularia collo-cygni
TGTTTAGTAGCTTCGTTAAGCCGCTTTTTAAAGCGTAGTATATCTTTAAGACGCTATAGATCTAGCGGTTTGCCCTCCCCTATTAAGAATTTAAGGGCCCCTAACCGATTAAGTRTTATCTTAGATAACTTCTCCTATTTCTTCTTAAGSATCGAAGCTAGGGTTAAGAAGCTTAAGGCGGTTTTAATATTATCGCTAAGGCTCTCGTTAAACTTAAGTCTAGTAGCTTTAGGTAAAATAGTATTACTAGTATATAATCTTCTATTCTATTCCTTAAAGCTAGTAGTAGCGTACGCCTTAATTAGGCGGTCGCCGTTTACTTAATACTTAACTACCGAGCTATTCTTTTTTTTAAGAGTATAGGTCCTAAGCTAGCTACGCTTAAGGATCTTAAATAGCCTAATATAGTTAGGTTAGAGCTTAGTCTTTATCTTATATACGACGAATATAAAGTCTCCTTCCTTAAACTTGCTATTAGTATTTATAAGGGTCTTAAAGCTAATAGCCTTAGATCGAGCTGCTTTTGCAATTAGTCTTTCCGCTACGAGGCTCCTTATATTAAGGAGCACTTAGTAGCGCTTAGTAATATCGTTAGAATTAAGCTCTATAGGTCGTAGGTATAGGTAATCTCTAAGTATTCGGGGTTCCTATCCGAATAGTAAGAAAAAAGGGCTTAAGCTAGAATTCGATTAAGTTCGAATTCGACTTATATAGAGTGCTTTAGGTAAGTAGAGATCCTATATATAGACGCTCTTGCTATAGTATATCTTAGTAAGGATCCGTCTAAGTATACCGTTTAAGGCTTTAACCTTCCTATTAGTTTAGGGATAGTATAAAGTCGTAAGGCGGTAGTTAGCTTAAAGGGTATCTATTAGTATATTAAATGCCTTAGAGATAAAATTTAAGCTATTATCGCTTAAGACTTCTCTAGGTAGCCTAAAGTTCGTATAGATCTCTTCTTATACGAACCTTATAATAGTCTTAGTCTCTTAATTAGGAACTACTCTTATAAGTAGCTAGCCTATAGTATAGTCGATTACTATAATAATGTACTTATTTCTATTAAGAGTAATAGGAAGAGGGCCTACTATATCGATCGCCTATCGTTTAAATAGCTTAAGGGTGCGATCGTTTTAGTAGAAGTATAGTTCTTAGAAGGCCGTCCCTAATCGAGGCTTTTTACGAGTAACTTAATACTAGGGGCAGTTTCTTATATAGTCCTCGACATCCCTCTTAAGAGACTACTACTATCCTCTTATACGGAGGATGCTATTTACTCCTAGAATACTAAAGTAGCTATAGTCCTTATAGTAACGCTCTAAGAAATCCTACCTAAACTTAGGGTCGATATATAGTATCTTAGTCCCTAGTTTATTTTTATAGTATAGTAACCTATCCTTAAGTTCTAAGCTAGGCGACTTATCTACTACTAGCTTACTTAACTTAGGGTCGACGGGTATTTTGCCTATCTCCTTAAAGAGGATTACTGCATTAATTACCTTACGCTTAGAGAACTTATAGATAATAGTTCCTCTAGTAGTATTAAGGCGGAAGGCTTAAGGCAGGGTAGTTAGGAAGTCTACTACCTTAAGGGATTAATCTCCCTACTAGGAAGATCCTTTACTAGCTAAGTTAGCTAGCCCTTCTCCTATTAAGTTAGGGCGACGAGAGATTATATCCGGCATAATCGCCTCGCTGCCCTTACGGTACCTAATATTAATATTATATACTTAGAATTCTTCGATCTATCGTGCAAGACGCTTAGTAGGCGTCTTAGAGGTTTTAAGGTATTATAAGCTATAGTAATCTATAATTACTTAGGTAGTGTAACTATTCTTAATATAGTAGTGCTAGCGGCGTAAGGCGTCCTTAATCGCGAGAAGTTCCTTCTTATAGATAGGGTAGTTAAGTTCTACTACTTAGAGCTTACGACTATTAAAAGCGACCGGATATAAGGGGACCCTAAAGGAGCGGAACACCGCCCTTTAAACCCTTACCTAGGGAATCCCTCTTAGAAAGAATAAGGGAATCACACCCTTAGCAGGATTTCCCTATACGGACGCGACGGCTAAAGGATAACTCTACGGTACCTCTACGGCACCGCCGAGCCTAACTAGCACCGGGCGTAATCCTATAAAAGGGCAATGTCCTCGTTACCTATTCCCTTTCGCTCCCTAGGCAATATCGTATATATCTAAGAATTACTGCTTAGTATTAAGACCCCCTGTTTATAATACCCTTATAGAATATTGCCTCTTATCCCTACTAGGGAACAGCCGTCTTAAGTACGAAACAAGCTCTCGATTCGAGTCTAGCGCTACTATAAAGCTACCGTAACGGCTCTGCAGATCCCTACTAACTTATCGAAAATGTCTTTAGCAGGAAAAAGAGCCGTACGACCTAAACGTACCGAGGCTAATAATCCCCTAGGGTTTATTATCGATAAGGAAGATGTAACGCCTAGTAGCAGCGCTAGACTAGAGGATTAGCTCGATCTAGACGGAGGTACCGTAAAGGCACCGTAAGGTAGCCGCGAACCTCCTAGAGAAGAAAACCCTCCTCTAGACACTATATTATAAAAAGAACTATCTATTAAGGAGGGCATTAATAATAATAGTGTCCCTTATAACCTATACCGTGCAATTGCTACTCTATAGGCTATAGACCCTATCGAAGCCTCGATCGATTAGATGTAGAGGCTAGAGCTGCTCGTCGCCTAGCGATCTAAGTATTAAGAGGCAAGCTCTAATAAAAGAAAAAGACAAGAATCTCTTAGGAGTTACGTAGAAGACCGAAGCTACCGTAAAGGTACCGTAGAGGCACCTTCGTAGGACGTCCTCCKCGAACTAGCAAAACGCGACCCTCCCGCACTAGACTCTCTAAACTAATAGAAGTATCTCTAGTAGGTCCGCGACTACGAAAGCCGTTTTACGGTTACTCGCTACTCTAATTAGGACTACCCTAACATAAGCCTCTCTAACTAGCACCGCCGTAGTATATAGGCAACCTCTAAAATTACCGAGAAGGAGATTACTAACGCCCTAGTACGCTAGCGTAGTAACTATAAAGTTATAACATAGGAGGATGCTTAAACAATTATTACAGATGCAATCCTCCCTAAGGTATTATAGCATRCCTTAATATACCGAACGTACTAGAACTACAGCTAACGTAACAACTAAACCGTAGGCTAGTTCTAGTCCTACCTTATTAACTAGGAATTAAGGCTAAAAGTCTCCCCTATAAATAACGAGGAGGAGATAGAGAACCGTATCGGGTTCTACTTCTTACGGTTATAGAAGGACGTTTAAGATAAACTCCTAGAAGCTAATAAGCTTGCGGAGTCGAAGATAGCTAAGGATCTCTTTAATGCAGCTATTCTTATTAAGAACTACCTATATCCTAAAGGAAGAGACAGGGAGAGGGGACCGAAGAAAACCCTAGAAGAYAAGAAACCCCTAATTAGGCCTAGTAGTAGCTCTACGGCACCTTCGTAGGGTAATCGCGGGTAAAGTAGTAACTTAAGAGAGAGAGGTAGAGGAAGGGGACGGGGCTACTACTCCTAAACCTTTACTTAAAGTCCTTTAGATCCTCCTACGCCGCTAGTCGGCTCGAACTCTTACCCTTAAGGGTCGGGAAATAGGAGGCCCTAGTCGCATCCCTCTCCTTACTACGGCTAGGGAATTAAATAAAGGGGAAGGAGCGACGCATCGTTATTAATATCCTCTAAACCTTACCTATAGGGTAGAAGAAGGTTCTAAGGGCTCTCGTTAACTACGGGGCGTAGCTTAATCTTATTTTATAGTACGTTATATAGCTCCTTTAGTTGCCTGCCGTAGACCTTCTAAAACCTAAAGTTAGGTTCCTAAATAACTACCCTATAGACATCTATAAAGCTTATTAGCTAGACGTCTCTATAGCGGACCGCGAAGGTACCGTAAAGGTTACGCGGCAGACCTTCTAGGTAGGGTTATTTACTAGCTACGATATAGTCTTAGGATAGGATTAGCTTAATACTACCGACCCCTTAATTAGTTTTAGAAAAGGAACGTTTGTGTAGGGAGACCTAGGGCCTAAGCCCTCTAATAATAATGTCCCTA
>NW_019716260.1:579338-648751 GCF_900074925.1 Ramularia collo-cygni
TCTCTAATATACTTACGGTAGAAAGATACTAGCCTAGTAAACTATCTTACTTCTTAAGCGTTCCTTAGGATTAGCTAATCTCGGATAGAGGCAATCTTGTTCTTTATAGGTCTTACTTAGTTATAGAAAACGTAATATCTATAGAACTTAAACTCTTAGACTCTAATAGAGTACTTCTTAGGGGATATAAAGAGCTCCTAGGCCCGAAGGGTATCTAACACCTATTTTAAGTGCTATTCGTGTTCCTTAAGTGTTTTAGAGTATACGATAATATCGTCTAAGTACACTATAACGCTTTTATATAGCTAGTTAGCTAGAATATCGTTTATTAAGGACTAAAAGCTTAAAGGGGCGTTATATAGCCTAAAAGGYATTACCTTATACTCGTATTTACCTTAACGAGTATTAAAGGCTATCTTCTATCTGTCTTCTTCCTTAACTCGCATTTACTAGAAGCCTAAAGTTAAGTCGATCTTACTAAAGTATCTAGCTCCTTAAAAAGCGTTTAAGYAATCGTTAATATAAGGGAGAGGGAAGCGGTCCTTAATAGTTGCATTATTTAAGGCCCGATAATCGACATATATTTGCTATTTCCCTCCTAGCTTAGATACTAGTAATACTAGGCTACTCTAAGCTAAGTAGGAGCGAGCGATTAAGCTACGGATAAGAAGCTCCTTAACCTACTTCTCTTACTCTATTATCTATACTTAAAATAGTTAGTATAGCTATTAATTTACTAGCTTATAGTCGCCTATATTAATAGAGTACTCTATTGCTCTCTTTATAGGTAGCTTAGCTAGTAATAATAAGCGGAAGAGGTCTAAGTTAGCATTAATAAGCCGTTAGAGAGAGGCTTCCTTACTTAAGGGGGGAGGATCGTCTCTAGGCTTAAGGGGTAGGTTTCTATCGGGCTCTAAGTCCGGGGGACGGATATCCTCTATAGATATTAAGAAGAGAGGGAGATCTTAGTTCTATTTAAGGAGCTCTTCTAGCTCTTAAAGGGAATAGATATCTTTATTAATAGTCTCCGTCGTTAAGTAGTAGAGAGCTGCTCTATAGGGAACTATATATTTAGTACCCTTAACGTTTAAGTATAGCTTACTAGTCTAGAAGTTAATAGTTAGGTTATATTATCGGAACTAGGAGAGGCCTAAGATTACGTCGTATTCTCTTAAGTCGAGCACTCTCGCTATAAGAGTACTTTTAAAGTTCCTAAGCTAGTATAGAATCTCTATACTAGTTAAGCTTTCTATTAAGCGGCTATTAGGGAGTTTAACTTACCTAATAGGAAGATCTACTTAATACTAAGGGAACTAGGTAGTAATATCCTTAGAGACGTAGATTCCTAAAGCTATAATATCGAATAGGAACTTAGCTAGGACTTAGGTATCCTTCCCTAGCAAGCCTAGGGCTTAGAGAAGATTAGTCCTAATAGCATTTAAGTAATCGAAGCGAGCGTTAAGAGGTATCGAGAGTAAGGACAATTACTAGGGCGATTTATTATCCTTTAATAAATCGTTACTTAGTTTTTTAACTTAGATATATTACGAGCTTCCTAATTACGTTACTTAGCCTTAAGTTCTAGCTTAAGCTACTTAGAGCATTTAAACTAGATATAGCTAGCTACTCCGTAGTTATAATACTTCGGAGAGAAGTTAGTCGAAGTAGGCTTACGTAAGTTATCTTACCTAATACGTTAGTCTAAGGAGTTTAGGTRTTCTAACTACTAACGGGTAGCTCTCTTCTTTCCTCTAAGGGAGCGATAGGTAGCTCGGTTAGAGCGATTACGTAAGCCTGCTTAATCTAAGCGAGGCTCTCTACGTTATTCTATAATCTCTATATTAGCTATATTAGTTCGCTAGGCTTAGTCTACGATAGGCTATAAGATAGACTTCTAAGGAGTTAAGCTAAGGCGAATAAGTTCTATACGGATCTTAAGCTTTAAGCTATCGTAAAAGGCTTAATAGATAGTAAGATTATCCGGCTTARGCTAGAGAAGGCTAGAAGCTATTATTAACTTATAGTAGAAGGAGTTAAYACTCCTTAGCTGCTTAAAGCGGCGGAATTCCTTCTATAGCTTCTCTTAGTAGTAGTAATCCTAGAAGTAGCTTTAGAGACCGTTAAGTATTATCTCTAAGGTATAGCTTCCTTARTAGATAAGAGGCTTAAACTTAGTTTCCTAATCTTCCTACTAGGATAATRYATTCTTCTTTATTAAGCCCCCGATAAGGCTAATAAGCGCCTCTTCTATAGGTCTAAACCTCTAGTTAAGAGTAATTATATTATTTAAGTAGCGGTTAAGCTCCTAAACCTAGAGAGTAGCTATATTRTCCTTAATATCCCTATAGTAGTTAGCTAGGATACTAATAGTCCCCTTAATACGAGGGGCTCTCTTAGAGGGTTTAGAACCTCTATAGCGACGGTCCCTTAATAGGCCGTCGTTATTATCTAATCCGCTTAAATTAGAGCTATCTCTAGGGAATCCCGGAGCGGTTAGTAGTACTTAACTACCCCTATTACCTTTATTAGCTTAGATAGTAGCGGGAGGGTCGTTAAGACGGAACCGTACTAACCCTAAGTCGCTTAGTCCGCGTAGAATAGTAGTACCCTAGTTAAGTGCATCGTATTCGCGTAGTCGCTCGTTTTCGGCTTTAAGTTCTTAAAGCCTAGCGGCGACGGCTCTTAAGTAGGTCCTAAAGATAGCGTCTTCTATATCTAAGGCCTCTAGTATAGCCTTAAGTTGTCCTTCCTAAGGAGGGTTTTAGATATAGGAATGCAACTAAAGGTTATTAATTATATCGGTTAAGGAGTAGAAGTCGTACGACTCGCGCTTAAGCGAGCGTCGCGTAGGCTCTAAGGGTCCTACGACGATAAGCGGAGGGGCTTACTTAGCCTAAGAGGCATCTTAAGAGCGAGGAGAGCCTTCCTCGTCTCTTACCTTAGATAGGTTAGCTATTATTATAATAGCTTAGTCGGTTAAAGGTAGATAGTATTATAGAGGTAGGATAGTATAGTGCTTTAAAAGAGAAAGGTTATAACTCTTCCTTTTAAATTAAAGCATCCTACTTCGTTTAAGTATAGAGTCTTTCTTAAGCGCTATAGCGGCGAATTACTAAGACACCTTTAAGTAGGGCGGAAGGAAATAGGTTACCGTACGTAATATATTAAGTACCTATTATAGTTATCTAAGATATAGTATATTATATTTCTAGGATACTTAGCTAAGCTAAGGCGATTAGCGCTAGCTTAGTTATAGTAGTATATATTTAAGAGGGATTCTTACGGGATATAGCGTATTTAAACGCTATATCGGCGACTTTCTTAGTATAGCCCTTACTCGATAAGGTAGAGCGAGCTACTACGGCTCCGAGGACGGTTATAAAGCGCTTCCGAGGGCTCTAGCTTAGGTATACGGTCTAAGTTAGAGTTTTTACCTAGCTATAAAAGTATATAGCGTAACGCTAGCGTTAAGCTAACTCCTAGGGTAGTCTAGCGGAAGAGTTCTCGTCGCTTTAATCTAAGGGCTATATTAATATCTAAGATACGTGTTCTTAAGCTAATAGGCTTCTTTCTAAATCGTCTTATATAGAGTAATAGGACGAACTAGCTAGCCTACTAGCCCTAAGTAGGTAAGGCAGACTATAGGTCTAGCTAAGGAGCTAGACTTAAGCTTTTACCTACTAGATATTCTAAAATAGATAAACTCTAATTAAATCTACTTAAGGGAAAATTCCTCGGCTATATAGTCCTGCCTAAGTTACGTAGCTACTTAAGCCTTAGGCATATATGCTCAGTTCTTAAGTGGAGACTTTAAGAACAAAATACACTCGATTCCAGCTCAGGTTCCTCGTCACCCGGACATGGATCGATATTACATGGTGGGTCAAGCAACAAGCTCCAACCGCCGCGTTTGAGTTCTTCACGTGTAGCGAGCTGATGTATTGGCTTTTGTATGTCATCCTCATCATTCCGTCTAGTTTGCAGTGGCTGTTATTCGTGCTCTGCCGAACCGACCATGCAGCAGGAGGATAAGCCGAGGGGAAAATGAGGAGTCTATGGTGTATCCCCGCTGGCTAGAGCTCGAACAACATGCTGTGCTGCAGTTGCACGACATGTATGGTGCGGTGGGAGTCGCAGTCCTGGTGGCACCGCAATTTTGGCAAGTCGCGTAGTTCCTAAGATTTGACGGTCCCCTTTTCAATGGGTCTTACATGCCGTGCTTGCGTGCCCATTATCGTTGTCGCGACGGTATAACTTATTATGCTGCAAGGAAGACAATATTTTCGTGATGGGCATTCCGCGTCATCGTAGCTCACCGTGGCTCACAATTTCACAAGCGCGCGCATCGCTAGACCGCGGGCAAGGAAAAAGTGTCGATCCAACGATTTTATGATGCGCGAAATGCGCCACGTCGACATTGACGCCACACACGAAAGAAAGGGGACAATTAAAATGTGTCTTGCCTGTGTTGTTCGATTTGTTCGAAAGATTGGAAGACATCTCATAACGAGGACTGCATCGAAATACATCCGGAGCAACGGGAAACAAAGCCTTACCATCCCCGGTTCCATTGTTCCCTCGTGGAGCCCGTGAAGCAATTCATGGCACAAGCCGCATGCGGACGGCTACCAGGCGGTTGATGTAGTGGGATCTTCTTTCGGGAACACATAGCAGAGCAAAGTTGACGCCGCCATACTCGAAAGCTGGTATGAAGCGCGACCTTGCTAACTTACTGTGTACAAATTTGGTTGCTGCTCGTGAAAAGGAGATGCGGCCGAGGACTTTTTCGCAAGGATTGTTCTGTGGACTTGGTAGATTCGCCAGCCACACAGCCACACAAGGCCTGGAAACTATGTTAGGCTTTGGAATCTGCAGGGGTCGAGCCAGATCCGGGCCTGTGCTCCTCCATTTCCCCATGCTCATTCGAGATCTGGCAAGTGCTGCACCATGGTGTTGTCAAGGAGACGGGCATCATCCCWGGGGCAGCATGAACGGTGGGCTCGGGATGAATCGCCATGCTGGCATCACGCTGTTTGGTTGTGAGAAGTGTGATTCCGAGTGATCGTGTGGTGGACTGGCAAAGCAAGCTATATTGTGATCAACGCTGGGAAGGAAACAAGGTGTCAAGCACACGTCATGAAAGACGGAAACTGTCAGAGCATCGGTGTCGAACGCGTGGAAACAAACAAGAATCGATTCAAAGTCACATGAACATCGATTGGCTCTCGTTCCTGCCTCTGACGTATCGAAACGCAAGGAAATTGTCTGTGCTTCGTGCCTGTATTTKCTGGGTAACTTCTCCCCAGTGCGCCAGCCTCTCTTTCCATCTCTCCTCAAACACCCATCCTCCTCCTTTCACCGCGCATATTTCCTTGAGATACCCCATTGCAGCATACCATAATTCATGCGTTAGTGTTGCTGTTGTTAGCCACGGGTCAACCCACCACCAAACACAGAACGACCAGCTCAACCTCCACCATCTGCCGTCACTGCTCCGAAACGCTGGGAGGACATTGAGACGCGCAAACCCGCCGCCACCATGAGCTCCAAGGCAGTCRACGTCCCCACGGACGTCAAGACCAAGGAGAAGGATGTCAATGCGAAGCTTCAATTGTACGGAATCTACGAGGCATTTGCCAAGGGCAAGGTGCCATCCGTAAGTGACTGAGATCTATCCGCAGCCATGATGCGTCTTGACGACTGACTCTGTGCAGAACAAGCAAATCGATGTTGCGATGAACAGTGCGCTTTCGTGGAARCAACTTCAGAACCCGTCGAAGAAGCTGTCTCCGGACGGCCAAAAGTTGGTCGCCGACCTACGCACCGTCATTGAGCAAGCCAAGCTTTTGCTTCTCTCCAAGAACCAAGGTGATCTGCTCCAGCAGTTCATCTGGCAGACTCAGCACATCGGTGCGGGCAATGCCGGCGCAGTCGGCGCACCAGTCGACAAGGACACTGCCAAACAACATGGCAACCAAGCACTTGAAGGTCTTCGTACCCTCGCCCAGCTCGTCATCACCAACGGACAGTTCCGCAAGCTTTGTCAGTACATCCAAGCTCTTCACCCCTCATGCCATTGCTGACTTGCATTCAGTGAGTGACGCATCTGTCCTCGTTCGCGACATTGTCGGCGATGCTGCACAAAACGCGGCTTCGACCGTCAAGCCTGATGAGGAGCGATTAGAGAAGCTTGATGAGCCTGCACCTGATAACACATGGCATGACGCTCCTGATCTTAGCAAGGACAWCATCAAGAATCAGATTCAGTCCAAGGTGCCAATTGGCAAGGGTGACGCCAAGAAGGCTGTCGGAGATGTTGCGCAAGCTGCCAACCCTGACGGCTCCCGCGACCCAGCGGACKCTGCCAAGGTCGCTCAGAATGACGCTCAGCAAGGCAACAAGTCCACCAACTTGGATCTCAACAATGCTGCCCAGACCGCACAGGCGAAGGCAAAGCAAGCTGTTGACGAGAATGTGGACGAGGACCAGAAGCAGAAGGCTCGCGAATACCGCGAGAAGACCAACGAGTACTTCAAGAAGAAGGTCCCAAAGGAGCGCCGCGAGCAGACGATCTACAGACTGTACGTGCCCGCGATTGCATTCGTATGTAACAATCATGCTGACTATCCAATAGGAAGAAGATGATCGTTGAGATTCAGGGCCACTCCGACTGTACGTCTATCGAGGATAACCTCTTTATCGCATGATGTGCTGACAACATGCAGACCAGCAAGCGATTGACACGCTTCTCCGCCTGGCCGAGGAGTACACCGGCCACACCAAGAATGTTGCTGGCCAGACTCAGGGCGCAGTGAAAGGTGCCCACACCCAGGACAACCTCGTTGGCGCGGAAACTAACCTGAGGGTAATTACAGAATTCACTGCGAACAGCAAACCGATGCTGACATCACTCAAGGTTCTTCTTGAGCGCTTCGCCAACAGCACCTCTTTCGACGATCTCTTCGAGTCGATCAACCAGATCTATACCGACGCCGATAACGATCCCGAGCTCAAGGGCTGGTTCAAGGACATTGATCAGTTCGTTCGCAAGTGCTTGAAGGAACAAGGCTACATTCTTCAGGAGGAGTCCGACCAGGCGTGGAATAAGCTTTACGACCATGGCAACTTCCTCCTCCGTGAGCGTTACCGCAACCACACCAACCGCATCGTGGACGAGACCAAGTTCCTCGCCGAGCAATTTGAGAAGGACCCCCAGAACAAGCAGTTTGGTGATTCGATGGACAAGCTCTTCAAGGATCTCGGTAACGACGCAAATGGAAAGCCTGAGTTCAAGCCTCACTTGCTCAAGGACCTCAGCGAGGTCATTCTCCCTGGTTTCTTCGAGAACGTCCGTTACGTTCCAATTCCTCGCATCGAGTTCTCGGACCCCATGATCGATGCCGTGATCGAGAACCTTGTCATCGAGGGCGACAACCTTGCACCCAACATGATGGAGTTCGGCAGCGACAACTACTGGAAGTGGGGACGCAAGACCTTCACATCTAAGAACAAGAACTCTGTGCTGCTCTCAGTTTCCGGGATCCAGATGGATCTTCGCGATGTCGCTTACTACGTAAGTTTGCAAGAGGTGCTATTTGAAACGTGAAACTAATGCCCGCACAGGTCAAGAAGAAGGAAGGTTTCCCAGGTGTCACTGACAAGGGTGTTATGGATGTCTTCCTCGGAGGCACTGGCCTGAGCTTCAAGGTTGCAATGGAGACGGCCGACAAGTCTGACAAGCAGCACTTCTTCAAGATCAGCAAGGTGACTGTCGAGTTGAAGAACTTGAACATCAAGCTGAAGCAGTCCAACCACAAGCTGCTTTTCGGCCTCTTCAAGCCCCTCTTGTTCAAGGTCCTTCGTCCAGTCATCCAGAAGGCTGTTGAGAAGCAGATCCGCGACAGCGTGAYTCAAGCCGACGCCTTCCTTTACCAGGTCAAGCAGGAGGTTGACAAGGCTGTCGAGGAGGCGAAGAACAACCCTGACCCAGAGAACCTTCAGAACATCTACCAACGCTACTTCACTGCTTTCCAGAAGCAGATGTCCAAGGGCGAGCAGAAGAAGAAGGAGTTGGAGGCCAAGAAGGACCAGACTAGGGTCAACGTCGCTGTCACCCAGCACGACTCTATCTTCAAGAACATTGCCCTTCCTGGCGGCATTAGCACCAAGGCCACTGAGTACAAGGACTTGGCTGCTAAGGGCGAAGAGTGGCAGTCACCAGTGTTCTCCATCGGATCCGCCGGCGAGTCTAAGGGCCTGCCAGCTGCTGCCAACGTCACCCGCAAGCCTCACAGCGCAACCTCAGCCGTCCTCCGCGGTAAGGACGGCAACCCTGTGGCACCCTCCGCCAGCACTCAACAACAGGGAGCCGGTTTCTCGTCACAGGTAAATGAGGCTTTCAAGCCCGACACCACCACCGACACCACCCTCGGCCGCAACAACCCGGTCTTCCAGGGACAGGTTTAGGATGACTCGAGGATCATCTCCTCTTACACAGCCACAAGCCACAAGCCAGTACGAGCATGACCACTGATGCCAGTTCGTTTTCGGAGAAGCTTATGACAGCCATTTCGGGCGTTGGACGAGCGAGAGATACCCAGGTCTGGACCGTTTGCGGATTGATTGAGCCTTTTCCTTTGTTATGCGATCGATACCCAATAGCAAAAGTCACAGCAGCAAGAAAACCCAGATAATTCTAATGCGTATGCGAAATTGTTTCAGATACGGATGTGTCAAGTCTCGTTGTGTCACGTTTTCCCTGTGCATAGTCTTTGATTTGAAAGCGAGATGCAAAGTGCAGATACCGATGCTTCGAGAAAATATTCCGCAATGACTTGAGAGTGACAATGTTTAAAGTTCGATTTGGTGCCGCGATAACGCTAATGCTACAGAAAAGCACGGGTATCTTATTCAAGCGCGCGATGAAGTCCCCCCAAGAAAGATGCTCCCTCATGATGTCCGCCCAATACATCGCATCATGACCTAGATAGCTATCTTCTCATCTGATTCTGTTTTGTTTCATGAAGGCCTTCAAGGGCCTCGAGTCCTTGGTGGCAACATACCAATCACCATGGGATGCACCCCAACTAACGCAATGGGAGAAGTATTCGAATTTTTCCTGGACCAACACATTCGCAACCGAACCGACGTTCCTCGCTTGGATCTTATGGCCAGCGGGGACAAACGGCTTGAGGCTGACCACCTTGCAACCTTCCTTGAGATCAAGAAACATGTCCGCCAGTGTCGCGTTGAGCTCCGGCGTGAAGGCTTGATTGTTAACGAGGACAACGTCTGCGCGCTGGAGTACTTTGCCAATGTCCCTGTCCGTGGTGAAGTCGCCACGGCGAAGGTGGACTTTGCCCACGGAGAGGCCCCAGAGTCGGCTTCGCGCGGGAAACTCTTTGGCCTGGAGGTCGGCAAGGTCGCATGGGTTTGGCATCATTTCAATGCCCCAGCTTTCGCAGCCAATCTCGAGCGCTGCCTGCAGTACCACATTTCCTACCCCTGAGCCGAGATCAAGGAAGACTTGCTCGTGGTTCAATTTTGTTTTGCGGAAGATGTCGCTGCAGAGAGGAGGGAATAGTTCGCCGTAAACGTTGTCAGTGCCGTTGAGGTACTTTTTGAGGGTCTCGACTTTTGGCGATACGGTGCGGGCGTAGATCTGATCGAGAATGCGCTTCACCCACTCCAGATCCAGACTGCGAGTCTCGCGCAACTCCTTCTGCACTGTGCCGTCGTCCAGAAGCTTGCTCAGCATTTCGTTGAAGTCTTTGACAATCGAAACAAACTCGTCTACATCCTGGTGAATCCATGCGCGGTTAAAACGTCTGTCGTATCCAGTCTCATCGTGGCTCCATTTCTCGCTCAAATCTTCTGGGAGGTATCGTGTGCAAATCATCTTGACCGTTTCCGTGATGTCGTCCCAAGGTTTATAGTCTTCGTGCTCATTCTTGGGAAACTTCAACTCAAATTTCTCGCGCTGACTTCTGCTTGGATATTGCAGCTCCGTGGACTCGAACTCATCGTCATTCCAAGGGTTCTTGAACTTCTTCGCGTACACCCCAGACGTCGCGTGTGCTCCGTGGACGATGTCTACCTTTCCACTCTCCCCAAAGGCTTTCATACAGACGAGATTCCGGCGCGGCGCATTATCGTCAACGGAGCTAACGCTGCTTTTGATGCGCTTGCGAGATGCATCCGAGTCGCTTCCCCCAATGTCGCTGCTGCCGTCTTCTTCGTCGTCGCTACTGAATAGTGCACGCTGCGGCGTTACACTCTTCTTCCGCTTTACGCCACGCGCGGCAGATAGCGCTCGTTGCGCGGGATTTGTGGGTTTCTTGGAAGTCGTTCCAGTCGGCTTCCAGCGATCGGGATCGTGTGGGCGAGCGGGCGCTTTTTGTGAAGGGGCAGCGACAGTGGTTATTGGGACTTGAATAGTCTTTTTGCGAATCACCGGCTGCTTTGCGGTCGTCGATTTGGAGCGAGAAAAGTTCATCGCGTGATGTGTGTTGCAAGGCTAACGGAGGTGTTATGTGTATTGTGTATGCATGCTCAAGTGGGCAGCGTGTATGCTGTAGAGATAGTTCGAGGTGGGTTGTGGTCGAGTCCTCAGTGATGTCGCTGTAAGCATATGAGGATTGATCAAGTTGGAGATTGTTCACGAAACAGCCTGGAGGCGAAGTACTCGAACCGAAGGGAGCGAGGCAACCAGGGTCACGTAGGGCTGAAGTTTGTGCCGGATGTCCGACAACCACGTGGATATCCACATTGTTCCGTCCAGACGGGACGCAGACCCATGTCGAGGCCTGTTCGGCGGTAGGCGGCATGTCGTAGCATCTACCCGTCTGCCTGATCAACTGCCAGCATCCTGGTCCATTGGCCATCGACATATGATGGCCGCTGACGTACATGTAATGCAAGCAATGGGTCAACCGAAAGTAAACACAGGTAAGGTAGCTACGTTGTTTCCGTCTGTTTCTCCTTCTCATCTTCCGGTCGTATTGGACTCCATTCATCCTTCCGAACTCATCATGGAGAGCATCTCGGAGAGCAACGCAGCCAAAGGCGACCCGGAGTCTCTCAAGAACAAGGTCCTGGAGGTTGGTGTCCGACCCCTTTATATTGACAATGAACGACAAGCTGAAGAAGCCAGACCGGAGCTTCCATGATTCAAAACTTCGATCCACCGAAGCGCATCTGTGCCCACCTGTAAGATAATCCATGCTTTTCTGGAAGAGATCTGATATCCCTCAGGAACGCTTTCCATGTATACGCCAACGACCCGACGCGCGTATCAGAGGCCAATCACTACTGTGCACACGGCAAGCCAAGATGATGCTCCTACGTTGAAGCACAACTGACCCCTCTCAAGTCAACGACGACATTCGTCAATGCATCCTCTATGATGGCCCAGGCCCAAACGCTCGTCTCATCGGCGTGGAGTACATGGTAACGCCGAAGATCTACAACGACCTGGATCTCGAGGAGAGGAAGCTCTGGCACTCACACGTCTTTGAAGTCAAGAGCGGCATGCTCATTATGCCGGCTCCTGTGGGAGTACCCGACGCGATTTGGGAGGTGGCAGAAAATGAGGAGATGAAGGAGGTCGTACACCTCTACGGTATGTTGACACTGTTTCCTTTGATCCTGGACACTGCTCACACTCTCCATGCTTTCAGGCAAAGTGTTTCAACTATGGCAGGTCGATCGCGGCGACAAGGTTCCTCTCGGGAAGCCAGAATTGATGACGAGCTTCACTGCAAAGGACCAGTTCGACTTTGACAAGTTTGTTGGTGATCGAGACGCTAGATTTGGAGTAGATAGCACGAAGAAGGCGGCGAGTAGAGCGCATATCGAGGAGGTGACTGTCCACGAGGATGCGGACCAATTGTGGAAGAAATGGGACAACAAGACAGTTGAATGAGCGAACGACAAGAGTGGAATAGGATTCGCTAAGATCAAATGCATTCATTATGCTACTACTGGGTATCATCTTCCAATCTGTTGCAACAACCTATTTTTCGTGCTTATTTTCAGTTGACATTAACAATTTCCTGCCCGACCATCGCTTCCTTTGTCGCGTCTCTCTGTTCCCTCGCAATTTCATCCAGGTCGATAGTGCCATTCTCAGCCATCTGCGCAATGACCCTCTCCCGCTCGGCCCTCCTACGCTCTTCATCCTTCTTCTCCTTCTTCTGCTGCTTCTTGATCTTGGCGCGTTCTTCAATCTGATGCTTCATTTCTAGACTTGGCAGAGCGTTTCGCAAGTCTGGAAGAGCAGCCCTCAGCTGCCGTTGCTTCTGGGTCTTTTTCATCTTTTTGGCCTGAGCGGCTTCGACAAAAACTTCGGGGCGATTCTGCATTTGCTTCGCTAAGAAGGCGTTAGACGCGGCCTCCCCCTCTTCGCTCGGCGATGGTTGTGCAGCTGGAGTGCCCCCGATTCCCATGGTTGTCGATGCTGGAGAGGGAGATGTCGACAAGCTCTGGGCGGAGCACGAGCCACTCGGCATGGTGTGATCCGTTGGCGGCGTCAAGGGACCTTTGACACTCTCTGAGGAAGACTGAGACAGGCTTCCCGCAGAGTGAGACGCCGGCGTCTCTGGAGACGATCTCAGCCATGGCTCCGAACGTGATCCATCGGGGGTCGATGGTGGTGGTTGAGTCGTTGTGGTGGGCGGCGGAGGAGTCGACGATAAAATTCGTTGAGACTCAGGAGAAGCGGCGGCGGCGGCGGCGGCGGCAGTGGCGGTGACAGCAGCGGCTCTCCTAGCTCTCCGCTCTTCTTGATCTTTCTTCCGATTGCGCTCTTCAATCTTCTTGCGGGTCTGGTCTGCTGCCTTTTGCTGTCTGGCCGACCTCTTCATGATGCCGGTAGATAGTGGCGTCGAGTAAACTGGAGTGTGAAGAAAGCAGTTCAGTGCACGCGCGGAGTGGTTGGGATTCAACCGCGTATGCTTTGTGTTGACGGAAGAGTGGTATGGGAAGATGTGATGTGGTTTGGGCAAAAAGGAAGACAGAGGAGAAGACATAGGACTCGCCTTTTTGTGCTCTTGCGGAAAATCTACGTATTGAGGACAGCCATTGAGGACAGTGGTTCGAAAATGCCCAGCTGCTCCCATTGGATGCCAGTGTGCCATATTTTGGAAACTCGACACAATAGCCGACTTTATTGAGGACAATGATAAATTTTCCCACTTCGCTCCGGAGCGTTTCTTAGTCACTGGGTCTACCAGAAGGGGAGATAAGTTAGTGCAGGGATTGTAGTACCCGGTGATAAACCCACGTAGCTTGCGAAATAAAGTAGTGCTGTTTCTTGGTCTCGCCGGTTGGCCGGAAGAACAACTGACGTAGGACGCCAAAGGCTCTCAAGATAAATAGAGGTGCTATGAAACAAGAAACAATTCACTCACTCCGGGTATAACCAGCCATGTACGCCTTGAGCTCCCATCTGCAATAGGTCCCATCCCGACATCAATCATTCACGTAAAGACTCCCGCGCGGCGCATGACGCTCTCAAAATCGTCGAACCCGACTCCACCGAGCCCGCCCCCAGTTGCTTCTCGAATCATGTCTTTCAGCACGTTGTCCGGGACGTCTTCTCGAAGATCTTTTGCAATTCTCTTCAGATCTGCGAGCGTGATGGCACGGTCTTCGCCCTTGGTGAAGAGATTATACGCTTTGGCGACTTCCTCGTTGATAGCATCGGGGTCGTCGTCTCGGGCATGCATCTTTAATGCTGCGACTGCGACAAAGTGTTCATAGGAGACAACGCCAACGCCGTCTGGGTCTATCGTCTCGAGCAATTCGTGCCATTCCGCCTGATCTTTCGCGGGCGCATTCAGCGCTACCAGACAGCGTCGCACGTTCTCCGTCTTGATGACGGGATCTTTGGAGTCGCGATCACTGTCCTGTTCGGCGAAGAGGTCGAATGCCTCTTGAATCTCTGCTTCCTCCTCCGCGCTGATCTCATTCTCTTTGGCGAGCTTCGAGCGTCGCTTCGTGGGAGCTCGTGGCGCCGAAGCCGCCGGTTGCTTGCGCTTGGGAGCCTACCAGGTGGAGTCAGTGTATGTCGCTCCGTCCAGCACGCCTTTGGACTGACCATTCTTGCCGACTATAGCATGATGATCTTACCAGAGGATCGAGCTTGAGCAAGGTGACGTCTTCGTGCAAGGGCATTCCAGCGGCCTATATCTATCACTTGCGCATGAACAAAGAGCTGTTACTAAGCGGCACTCGCGTCCCACTAACACCGTCCAAATTTCTCTCCACCTCTTCTTCCTCTTCCTCTTCAACATCACCACACCGATGAATCCACCCAAACGCCCGCAATTGCAGCTACTAGACATCGGCAACTCTCACATGAGACGTGGCCTTCTTCTAGCGAGGCACTTTGGGGATCTCTTGGCTGGATTAATTTGCTCTGAATATAAGCTAGAGCCTGCCTTCTTCAACCATCAGGGAGAGCAGGTGTGGACAACAGAAGCTATATTGAACACGTTGACTGTGCTACGGCGCATTCATGCTTCACGGATGTCTTTTGTGGCTTAAGTGCTGCGAGATGGCATTACTGGAGCGGACATTTCTTCAAGATGAGCGAGACGTCAGACGGAGATCATCTCCGATGTCGAAGCATTTCTCAAATACATACAAACGCTATACAAAGAATTATCATTGCTGAAAGACTCTCACCATGCATGCATGCATTCCTTCAAAGTACTACTACTATCCTCGACGGAATTTTCTACATGCTGCTTCGTTCTTTGCATTCCTCCCACAGTAATCAAAGCTACAAGCCCTCAATCCTTTCTGATCAAGTCTTCAAGCCTCACTACCACTCAGCACCCATCGAAGTCATCCATACATTCAGCCAAATCCACGCTGTCCCTACAAATCATTAGTCGAAAGTCGACTCTCAGCCAAACACTCTCAGGCCATCACCTACTCCTCATGGACCCCTGCCAGGAGCCTCACAGCCTGCACGATCAAACCCCTCGCAACCCTCAATTCATCCTCAAAACTCTTCATTGCCGGTAATCGCTCCAAAGCATCCTCTACAACCTGCTCGTACTTTTGTCGGTTGTAGGTTCCCGCGATGAAGACCCAGTATGACTCGCTTTTGATGTGATATTCAGGACCGCAGCGACGGTAGCGGGCGATGGCTGTGATGACGGAGTGGATTGCTTGGTCGAAGGCGGTCGTAGGCATTTTGTGGGCGTTGACAGGAGGCTGTAGGTCGAACGCTGTATGTTGTACACGGCTGATGCAGGTCATAAGAGAGCGATGAAGAAAATCACGAACAGCATGCCTGCCTATGAGACCATTTGCTTGCATGTAGCAAATACAGCGAGATCCTGAAATGGCAAACTTTGGTCTCGGACTCCAAACAAACCTTTGTTCAATTCATGGGCATCAAAGGTATGCTCATCGGATATATGGAGTGTATGCTACAAAGGCGGTAACGTCTCTCGACAGATCGGACACTGCAGCCTATACTTGAGCCAGCCTTCCAAACAAGCGCTGTGAAAGATGTGGCGACAGGGAGTGACCATGTACATGCGTCTTGCAAGCAGTCCACCACCAAGACTAGTATCTTTGGGAGCACCAGCTTCAATGACTGGCACTTCCAAATCTTGCATGCAAATTGCKCAGTCAAACACTCGTTTCCCCTTCTCTTTGGTCTCCTTGGCGACCGATCCACGACGAGAAGCGTCTCCGCGCTCTTGTATTGGCGACGACGGAACGGAGCCATCGGCGGTAGCCTGCGAGAAGCCGATCGGCATTGTCGCGCCTTCTTCGTCTTCGCGTAGGATTGGATGGTAGTCGTACGCCGGCGGTGCCCAGTCACCTTGTGGCAGGAACCATCGTGGTCCAACAAGCTCTTGCGAGACTAGCAATAGAACCTGAGCCCAGACCCAGACGACGAGGATTGCCAAACTGTAGTAGTCGGTGTTCGTGAAGAGGACATTGTTCTTGTACGCGAAGAGGTAAGCAAAGGGTAGAAGACGAAGTATGCTCTGTCCAATAACGAATTCCCAATTCAACGCGTGTCGGCAATTGCGCTGGACGTTTCGGAGGATCTGGGGTACCCAAAAGCTGACGTAGAGCAAGCTCAATAGTGTGAAATAGACACGACGAATGGGAGCTGGCCAGGCCGTGGCGTTGATGCTCAGGAAGAGTGTGAATAGTAGCAGAAGATAGAATCGTGTGAAGAGTGAAGACAGCCTAGGCATGCGGGCTGCCACTCGAGCGTTGAGGTCTACTGGCGGACCGGAAGTAAGTCCGACTTCTTCAAAACCAGCTTGGTCGGATGGCATAAATATGGGGGTTGCACCTGTGTCGACCAGGGCAGGTCGTGTAGCAGTGACCGGTAGTGGGAGACCGCCTGGTTCCACCCGGACATTTGGCGGTGCGGAAGCTGGTATAGTTGCAGTTGGCTGTGGAATTGATTCTGGTGGCGTCTCGGTTGTAGCTTGAGAGTGTGCGTCTGTCGCTGATACATGCTCTTGCCTGCAGCAGGTCAGTATGGCCAATAGCAAAATCCACTCCAGGACGGTCTTACACTGTCGCGGTCCTCTCCGCACGAATACGAGCCAATGTTGCAGTGAATGCCTCTTCTCTCGCTTGTTCTTCCTCGACTTCTGCTCTAACTCTCCTCTCTCGCTCAGGTGCCTGTACATCCCACAAGAGCGAAAGAAATCTCATGCCGAAGAACACAACTGACATGAACCCTAGAAAAGCAGTAGCGACCAGGTTGAACCAAATCCCAGAATAAATGGTGCTGACAACGACGAAAGATAGGGTCACCGACCAGTCGCCAAAGATCAAGAATACAATGGTGTAAAAGCTCACTCGCGATCTCACAGATGGGGTATTGGCCTCGCGCATCTGTCTCATGAGCAGGAAGAGCTGTAGAGACAGTAAAAGGGTATACAAAAGGAGATGCTGACGGCTGTGCTGGTATTGAATCTCCATCTTCGGTCCGGAGAGGTGGTTCCCGTCTTGGACGAAACTCTCCGGGGGTCCACTTGACTCCAGGACATAGCCGCAGTCTGGAGAGAATGCTAGCATCGAGAATCGAAGGTCCGGAACACCACGCACAATCGCTCCAGTCGGAGACTTCAATTCATTCTCCAGGAATGTCATCGTCGAGGGCGAGTATTCATCAAATCCTACTGGTGCCATTTGCTGCAGGTACACCACGAGGTCGCAATCCGGTGTCAAGAATCGCGAATCCATGGACGGGTCGAAATGAGATGACCAGGGGTTGCGCGAGCTGAGCTGTCCATCGATCTGCTTCAGTATTGTTTTTGAGATGGATTCGTTGAGCAATGCCTTTGAGTGTTCGAATGTGCGATTTGACAACGCGAGGTGCGGGAGCAAGAAAATTCCTTTGAACTTGTCACTGGTGGTGGTGAGAATAGCCTGTCCAATGTCTTGAAAGTAGACACCGTGCATGACGGCCTCCCAGGAATCATATGTATCGTCGTCCGTGATCTTCAGCTCGATGCTCATTCTTGTGGTATTCCTTGCGCTGGGAACGTCGACCTGTAGAGTTTCCATGAAACGAACTGAAGCATCACCCTCATGACCCGTCACATTGCGGTCGAAGCGGGTGGGAAGACCCGGCTGGCCGAGAGGATTCAGAGGCGCATATTYGGATAGGTTGAGATGTGGCGGCGAAATGCCTTCCTGTAGTTTTGAACGTTTCCATTTCCCGTGCAGATATCCGGTCACATCGTTATACAGCGGCGTTGCGCGATCCTCGGGCACCGTCTCGCCGTCCAAAGTTCGTGGCCCAAAATCTCCGAGAGCGTACTGTAACTGCTCGCGGGCCCTGTCCTTGATCCTAGAAAGGCAATCCCACGAAAACCCTCTTTCCGGCTCCACGCCCGTGACATTCAGCTCATGGCCCAAGGTACCAAAATCTGCGTCCCAGGTCGAGTTCTGAACGACGGCGAGTGCCAGCTGTTCCTGTGCAGGCACATCATCAACGACAGTGCTCCTCTGCGGCGATCCMGTATCACGGGGCAGAAAGATGTAGAGTAGAATGAGCAGCGGTACCAGAGCACCGCGACGATCGGCCATTCATTCCATGGAGCAGAGCGATGTCCTGAATGTCTTGTGATGGCACGATGGTCAACGTCGTGGACTCCGTGCTCTGCCGATGTGCTAGATTCAGCCGCCCTATGGCCGGGCCGGCTTCCGGTTGAAAGATCAAGCGTTAGCGTGTCTTGAGCGCGTCAMACGTGATGGTCAGGCGGGGAGCTGCGGGGTGCTTTGTGCTTATCGACCCTGCCAAACATCATATCGTAGGTATCGTCGTCGACGTTGACACCCAAGATAACCTCTCAGCTCTGTAACACCATCACCTCGACGCTCTCTTTACAGAAACGAGCCGTCGTTTTCGTTGCCATCTGCCACAAACAACCTGCTGCTCCCGCGCATCCCCGTCTGAACTGTCTCGCTCAAACGTAAGCCTTGGAAAGCTCCAGGCAACAACTCGTCACTTCCAGATCACCACAGACCTCTTCCCCACATCCCTGTCTTATCCACCTCACCTTCTGTTGACCTACCTGCCTACCTTTCCCTCCTCCTCGCCGTCCGCTTGGATCTTCGCCCTCATCGATGGATTCCCGCGACGCGAGACAGCTGCATCAGTCATCGTCTCATGACACACTAACCGGTCAGGTGTCACAGCCCGAAGCTCCAACTCAGCACCAAACTCTCGAATCGATTCCGCTACATCCGCTCAATCTCAACTTCCCAACTCTCAACGACGACGGCTCCATTCCCGACCTGACCGCACATCAGTCGGCACATCGTTCATATCCGCCCACACCGCCTGCTGCACTGAGCTCGCTGGGTATTCGAGCCAAGATGGCGGGCAAGGAAGCTATGAGCGACTCAGGCAGCTCTTTTGCGGACAGTCAGTATGACATGATCGACGACCTGTCCGATGTGTCCAACGACGACCACGACACGGCGAGCATCGCCTCACACGACGGGCCCAGCGGACAACTGACACCGGATTACGCCCAGAGCGAGGCAGATGATACGGAAGAGCAGACGGAATCGCTACATCACACCGATACGGCTATCCCGTCTCCCTCCTTCGAGTCATTCGTCGCTCTGTCTTCTCCATCGTCGAGACGATCTGCATCGCCATCTCATKCTGTTCCTACTCAGTCGAAGCTTCAGATGAAGGCGGAGAACGATTTGATTGATAGTTACACGTCAGAGGATCTCGAGACGCCTCGCCAGTCGACCATGCCAAACGCGTTTGCCAGCACCTATCGTCTGTCTCAGCGCATGTCGGCAGATCGTGCTACGCATACTGTTCAGACCGACCAATGTACCAACCACATCCTCTTCATCTCTGATCGAGACATGCCTGTCTTGGATATGGAAGTCATCTGTGCTAGAGCTGCCTACGGCATGGATGTTGTCGACCCGAGCAGTGCCCTCGAATACACAATCAAGCGTCTCCCAGCTACTCCATCGGGTATGCAGCAAGCATCTTTCACGGTGATTTGTGGCGGAGAGAGCGCCTCTGCGACAGTTCAGCACTGTATCAGTGCCGAGAGGCGGGAGAACGACTCGTACAAGCTACAGATCCTTGATTCGGACGACGAGCACAGCTCCTTCTACACCATCGGGCAAGATGCAAAGATTGACCTACAACCTCCCCAGCTCGCCATCTTCTATCTCGACGCATTCACACACGGCATGGCTTGGTTCGATACTGCCCTCAGCGCTGTGCAGTCCTTGAACGTCCCTATTTTGGTCATTCGTGATAGCGACCTGACTCCAGCCAAGTCAACAAAGATTGGGAATCAAGGCAGCGGATCACAGCTCATCCTGGACTCGAAGCACTTCATGGACATCGACCGTGCAGAACTGCCCAAAACCATTCTCAAGATCATCGGCAAGGATCAGGCACCATCTCCAAGTCGTGCCTCCAACTTGGAGGCATCTGTAAAGGAAAAGTCTACTGGCAACAGCCTGTCTTTCAGGGTCGTGCTCATGCTCCTTGCCCTCCTGCTGCCAATCACTATGCTCTCCACTCGGCTTTCCTCTACAGCCAATTCAGAGGTAGGTCTTGCTGTACGGCGCGAGGCCCTCACATTCGCTCTTGACAAGCTTGCGATCTCTGCCAACATCACCAAGACCTTCAATGTTGAGCATCTCATGCCCCCGGTACCAGGAAACTGCACACAGGCATCTTATCTTGGGCTACCATTGGGATTCTCATCATGTCCTGTACAGGTTCATGCCGAGAACGCGCCACCAAACCACGCCATTGTGTCGTTCCAGAATGGACTACGTGAGCCCCGTGTTACCTCTGCGAAAATCCACAGAGATGACGACCGCGAGCTGAATGTCACTTGCACTAAGCTCATGCCCGGTGTCTACCATATTGCCCTTGATCCTAATGAGGCCTATGGGAATGTCAATTTCAACATCATTACCACGCGGCCGCCGCTCAACATCAGTTGGTCAAGCAATTTCGGCAATCGCCTGCTCCAACGCAAGACGTACGAGAGAGCAAGCACGGACCTTAGCAAGATCGTGAGCAAGGACGTCGCCGTGATGAGGCACGCAGCAAAGGGCATCACAGAAAAGGTCACCACCGAAATCGGTGCCGGTCTTTGGGCCACTAAGAACGTCACATCACAGCTTGCCATGAACGTGGGGCGCGACGTTCAGCTGGCTGCAAGCACCGCTATCTCTGWGTTTTCGAATGKAGCCAAGGTTGGCAACAAGACTGCATCCAGCTTGGGCAAAGACCTTGTCCTCATGCAAAAGGGAGTCACCAACTTTGGCGAACATTGTTCCAAGTCTTTCAAGTCGAGAATGGCGCTTATTAAGGCAAACTCGAAGGCGTTGATCCGGGCACCACTGAACATATCCAAGCAGAAATTGGCACTGTCCCGACAGCGGCTGCAAGACCTCAAGAAGGTACTACAGCCGTCGTCCGCAAAGAAGGCTGCCGTCCCGCAGAAGAAGTCTCTACTTGACAGACTTGAGAATTCCCTCGCTGCGACTCCTGAGCACGAGCTGCTGAAGAAGCATGCTCGACAAGCCAAGGCGGCTGCCACGGATTGGGCTCGGAATGTGAACGATTTCAAGGAGCGTACAAAGAAGCAGAAGAAGTCTTCTGGTATTGTGGGCAAGGTATGATAGATCTGCGATAAATTGTGCGAGCAGAAGCGCACATTCAGGATCCACGCTTGCTGACGTGTAGCAGCGAGTCTAGATATTGATGGATTTGGGACAACGGCGTTGTGGGATAGGCATCACCAACTAGATACCACGGGGAGATGATTCACGAGTTCATGGCGATATTGGGATTGGAGCAGATTACATACGCTATTCTGCATTGAATTGATCTGAAGAATTGAGATGATTGTCGCCTCATGTCTCTCGAAGATCGCCATTTACGAACTCGCTCTTGTCCCTTGCCCGTCAATCGGTCTATCCCAGATCGAATATCTCCAGAGGATGATATCTGTGTTGAGTACGTTGTGTCTGTCAAGTCTCCGGCTGGCATGGCTTCGCAACCAATTTGAACACTTGTAGCAGACGTAGGATTCGACACACTACCAGTCATCCCTGGCGAGCACGCTTGAGCACAGAAAAGTGGTGAAGTGAAGTGAGCTTCTTGGCGCAACATCATCGCCCAAGTAGAGAAGATCCTCTAGCTACAATACTCGAAAGCCCTTGTTCAACCAGAGATATTCTCGTACGCCTGAACGCCGCGCTCGCCCATCCTCGCCTTTCTGGCTCCCGCACAAAGCAGAGCTCACCTTAGACAAACTCCCGTTCTGGAATACACGCTTCGTCCCATCGTATCTCCATCTCGCTAAGACAGCAGTCAGAGACATGATGACCCTCAAGACCTAGCACCTGTCGATTGAACCCTGAGACATTACTTCCGGCCGGCACTGTGGGCTGATACTGCGCCACAGCCTTTACTGGCGCTGCTCGGCGTCCCTCGCAGCGTTGCGCTCGCGTCGTCTTTCCGCCGCGTTGCCGTACTAGGCAATCGCACTCATGTCGACGCGCTTCTCGGCGTAGTCCCACAGCATCTTGATCMGGGCATCCGGCAGGGTGTAAAGATCGACATGAAACTCGCCGTCTGTAGGTCGTATGTCAGTTTGCTCGTGGATCTGTAGCGGCATTAGCCTGGTGCTTGGCGGAAGTACTCACTTTCCACGTCATTCTTAGTGTACGTTTCTTCGGATTTGTTGTCGTGTACCATTTGAACCACCTGGAGAAGGTCATCTTCGGCGAGCTGTGGGAGTGCTTCGGCGAGCTTTTCCATGTCGACGTTGCGAGTGGCCTTCTGGCGCTTCTTCTCGGGCTTTGCTGTTGCGACTCCATTGGTCTCGCCTGCTGGGCCGGACTCCTTCAGTCGCTCGAGGAGTTCGCCTTTGGGGTTGCGGAATGTCTGAGTCGACTGTTAGCGGGTTCTCGGAGGAAGTGGAGACTGTACTAACGACTGTGTGGGTGCTCTCATATCTCTCTTGCTGGAAATTGAGATCGTGCTGCAGCGGCGTGTCGCCTCCCTTGGGTGCGCCCACCGGCGTCAGGGTAATGGTCATGTCGAATTCTCCCCATCCCTTCTCTCTAATCGTGAACGGAGGCTGCTTGACGACTGTTGGCCACGTCAGTCCACCATCACTTGTATCCTATCCCGTGCATTCACGAGCTCTTTCCTGCATAACGTACCCTGCTTCGCTCTCTTGCCGAAACTCTCGTGGAGTAGATATGTTGCCTTCTCGAAACACGTCGCTTGTAGTTCCTCGCCATCCGGGCCGACCAAGTAGATGCTGATATTCCACCCGCGCATAGGAAAGCCTTCCACCTCTGGTGGGTCGGGGCTACAAGCAAAAGTCAATTACGCGCATTGGCAAGGTATCTTGGACGACATACATGATGCTCTGCTCGGTAACGAGCTTGACGGTTCGCTTGATCTGGAGATCCGCGCCTGTTAGAGCCCGCTTCGGTGCCATGTTGCAGCTATGGTGTTGGTTGGTTGTGGTGGTGATTGTTGTTGGTGGAGATCGGATTGAGAGGAAGATGTAGTTGAAACAGACAGCTGAGTAGATGTCGCAGTGGTAGTGAAGATGTCGCAAGAGTAACTCACATCAGGCATCTTGTGGGGTTTATGCGCCGGCGCGTGCGGACAATCAAATAAAAGCGGTCCTTTGTCAAAGTGAAGCTGCGAGTGAAGTAGCAATTGATCAGAAGCAACGAAATCTGGCACGCTCTCCGAACAATGGCGGATTCTCGTGAGTGGGGAGGTTGTTGTATT
Source organism: Ramularia collo-cygni (assembly GCF_900074925.1). Classification (NCBI taxonomy): domain Eukaryota; kingdom Fungi; phylum Ascomycota; class Dothideomycetes; order Mycosphaerellales; family Mycosphaerellaceae; genus Ramularia; species Ramularia collo-cygni. The sequence continues at coordinate 602,656 of NW_019716260.1, forward strand.
CGCACAGCCTGCGGGGAGAGATGTGAAGCTGGAAGTGAAGTCAGTGGCCGGCGATCCGCGTCCCGCTTCCCGTTGCACTTTCTCATTCTCACGGCATGCACGACCGACCATTGCTTGTCTACAAATTTACATTGGCACTGCATGATTTGACACCTGACTGTACACCGTCACAGCATTGTGCAGCGCATCGGAGCCAACTGTGAAAACTGTGCTTGATAACATGTTACGTATGCAACCCATTCAAGACGGACTGGTGATTTGTATTGACAGACACAGGTCTCAATTGCTTTTCTTGATGCTATCTAATTTCGCCAACTGTGCAGCGCGCTCTGCCATGGCCATGGCGATGAAGGTATTGTGCAATGGATGTGGTGATGTTGTGGTGGAGCGGGACGGAACGCTTCAAAAATGCTGCTCTGGTGCTGTAACGTCCGTTGGTGTGGAAGTGGATGGTACCCACCATATGCGTGAGCCTATGCCTTCGTCGATTTTCTGCCGAAGCTGTTCGGACAGGGCACGGACCCCAGCTATAGTTGGTGTTTCATATTCCCGGGATGGGAGTTGTCTGGTCTGAGCGGTGATTGAATTCTATTCAGTCTTGCTGAAGAGAGCCTCGTTCTCCTGCTGAGCCTTGACGAAGGCATCCTTGAAGAGATTGGCGTCTACAATTTGTCAGTAAGCCTTGTTGTAAGAAAAGAATCTGAAGTCCAATCGCAACCAGTACATCCTTCTCGGGAGACGGCAGATGGGCAAGATATGAACATGACGTGGACTTACTCTCAGCGTTGGCGAAGCGAATGGCAAGGGTGGATGCCTCTGGCTCGCCCTCGGACACATCAGCGGCCGCGTTCCACACCCAGCTGCGATCGCTGCCGACGTTGGGGGAGAGCTTCATGTCCGGAACCACTGCACTCGTGTCAGTATCTTCAGCAATCTGCCGGAGAGGCGCGCGACATACCGTAGTGGTTGGCGCAGACCTTCAGCGTCTTGTCTCGCCTCATGACCAGTCTCGTCTTGCCATTCTCCTTGTGCTTCAACAGTCTAACCTCGCCGGTACCACGCTCCTTCCATTCTCTGCTCTCGCGGTCAAACTTGAACAGCTTCGCGCGCATCTTGAAAGTCTGCTCCTCGGCCTCCTCATTGGTCTTGGTGTCGACCTTTTCGGWCAGGTGAACGACTGGCTCAAAGTGGGCGTCGGTCTCCTCCTCGTCCGCCGCATCGTCATCGTCTTTCTCAGCGTTCTCCTTCTCCTTCTGCGCCTTAGCGCTGCCAGAGCGATCGTTCTCCTCATCGGGATCCTCCTTCTTGGTCTCCTTCTTAGGGCCGCCGCCAAACATGCCGAACACGTTGCCTGCTACTGCCGAGGCGGCATCCGATGCCTTCTCGGTGACAGTCTTGTTCTCCTCGGGCTTGCTCTCGGTGGTGACATCCACCTTCTTGTCCTCTTCGGCCATGATTGCTGTAGTTGGGACTCGGATGTTTCGTGCAGTGATTTGTGGTGTGCGGTTTTGGGCGAAGGGTTGCAAGCGTGCAAAAGATCTCGGATGTTGATGTTTTGGAACAAACGCCCAGTGGTGGGGCACTGGAAAGGACGACCTCCTGTCAAAGGGTCCGTGCCCGCTCGCAAAACATCCCACCAATTTTCCACTTCAACGGTCAAAAACATCCATTTGACAGAGCCGGAAGCCACGAGCGTCGTCTCGCGCGGGTAGAGTCTGCCCTGGCTTCATCTCGACAACTACCATGGCTACACCACATCAATTCTGGCTAACTTGTCGATGCCAAAGATCCCCTGCAATTGACATTGRGACAAGAAGTCTATGTTGAGCCTACAGATGCCGATCCTGGCGCTCATCCACAGCRCGGCGAGCTCTGTGGTCTCACAATACGAAGAAATTCGTGATTGAGCTGGAGAACAGGCTAAGAATGCACTTTCCCAGGATAGGCTACATCATGCATAGCGCGACTGACGAGTAGGGTAAATCGGTGTTGCAAAAGGCAAGGGAGACTACCTTACTTTGGGGTTGTCAACTTGAATGGACCTGGCAATAGAGCTGTCGTTGTAAGAATCGTTCTGCAAGGTCTTCCTGCCATCTTGTCGAGTTCTTACTCGTTTGACAAAGCGACTCTGCCAACAAGAACTAGTTCAGCGGTCCGGTGAAAAGACATCCTATGAAGTCTGCAGGACTCTTTCATGTCGCTATACTCTTGCTCTCAAGCTGATGCCTCTGTACATCTTGATTTCAATCATGATCATGCAAATAATGCCGCCGCCGAAGCTACATCCAGTCATAAACCATAAACCATATGCCTCATCTCTCTTCATTCATAACGCGCCGTATCCCTCTCCATGCTGCCCACTTCTACCCATCAATGATTCTTGTTCATCGCTCTTTCCCTCACTTACACTGGATGGAACCCAGCCTCTCATCCAACCACTGACTCTGCGCCAACGACTTCTCCGATCATTGCCTTCGTCCTCCACGACCACCAATTTCTCGGTCGTGTTGCTGTACAGCAAGAACTGAACTCCAACACTCGCATCCAATCCCAATACCCCAAAAGCTCCCAGAAAGAACGGCAACGCCGCAAGAACCCACTCTTCCCTGCTACTCCCATCCTTCCCAGCCCAACCACCTCCGCCATAAGCCCCAAAATCTTCCCATGCACAAGGGTTTGTAAATAGAGCGCTCGAATAGAAGAGGTTGCCACAAAATGCAGCGATGAAGAGATGAGGACTTAAGCCAGCCGTTGWCTTACGGCGCCAGTTCTTCAAGAGTTGCGGCAAGCGAGATCCCAAATAAAGCACCGTTGATGTCCACGAAAGAAAGGTGCCGGCGATCTCAAGACGTGTGGGTCCTCCAGTTGTGGCGTCTGAAAGAGCGCCGGGAATGGGTTTCGCTTGTGCCATAGCTACCAGGCACGCAATGAACAAGATAGTTCGTGGTGAGGGAGAAGGCATCGGAGAAGACGACCCTCCCAGACGAATTATCGGCGAGCCCGAGGAGCTCGACAAGGCCTTCTCGTTCTTCTCCTCGCGTTGCTGCTGGAACGTTGGTGCTCGAAAGATTACCTTCGGCCGCGTCTGGGATTTTGTACCGTTGTCGCCTTTGACGCCATCAGATGAATTGTCCTCTTCGCTTTGGTAGATCGGCATACCTTCAATCACAACTCGCTCCATATCTTGGCCATCACCACCACCAGAACCTCCCTGCAGTGAGTCTCCTGTCCTTCGTATCCGGAAAACGGGGTGTCCATGCTTCAATCTCTCGTACCAAATCCATTGCAACACCAAGCATACATCAACAAAGACGTAATAGCATCCGATCGCTACCTGCCACGGTGCTTGGTGTGTGAAAAGTGCCCCCAGGAGGTTAGAAAAGTCTCCAAAACACCACTCGACCAGAAAGAAAATTGACAGCCCGGATGTGCTCTGAATGGACCAATTCTTCCATATTTGTGGTAGTTGGGCAAAGAGCCAGGAGATTATACTCAGAGCGCCGAGTAGATTGGATGTGAATGCTAGAGGGGTCGGTATGCAGACGTGAAACGCGCTGCTGAATCGGAGGAGGAATTCGTTGGCTGGTACACAGTGATCAGGTAAAGCAGCCTGGAATACTGAGGTTGATAGCCACTCCATGGTGGACGTTATGGTATTTGCGGAATTGCAGGCACATGCGTGGAGGGACAAGGGGAGTTATGTATCTGAGGTGGTCGCCTGATGTTTGATCACCGGTACGGGGAAAGCCAAGTGTTGAGGCGGGATCTCGTGCCCACAGCCCCCGAATGTCGCGTGTACTGTGGAAGTAGATGGGCAGATAAGTAGGTGTCTTGGCTGGGACTCGGCTTGTATAGCAGCAAACTTGGAGAGACGGAAGAGAATGAATGAGGATGCGTTGGGGAGGTCGGCAACACTATCGAACAATCACGACGGATGTGGGAAATGAAAGGGAATGGAGCATCCAGCGAAGTGTAGATACTACATCGGCCTTTGTTCAGTGTGCACATGCCCGATCAGTCATAGGACGCTTGAGCTGTTCCTCCGAAGAGTCTCGCCGGGCGAAGATAGGCATCTGCCACGGCTGTGACACAGATGTATACCCCAGATCGAAGTAGATCGCACTAGGTGACAGCGGGTAGCGCACGATGAGTGGACGCAGATTGCTAGATACGCTCGACTGGGCGATGCTGGGATGCGGAGCTGAGCGGTCGAGTGGGACCTGCTGTGCTGATAAGAGCTGCCAGCTGGTCAAGTGGGGCCGGGTCGCTGTCCGCGGGATGGACACGTGCACTCGGATGTCTCTCTTGACCGACTTTGATGAGGTGCAGATGTGACGTCGAGCAGGGCTGTTGGAGGTCATCTTGCCGCTTGCCTGGCCGTCTTCAATTCCGTTGGCAATWGAGAAGATGGACATGTCGATGTCCAGGCCACTTCATCTGCAACATCTTGTGAAGGGATGGTCAGCTGACGAAGCATTGAGTCAGCAGTTGAGGTTCGATCTGTCTTGCTCATGATGCGCCTTCGCATGACCATTTCAACGATGCAAGGTAGACATCGTCTGTGCGCACGAAGCGCGATACGCGACCCCTCGCTCGAACAATCCGCCCACGAAGATGAAGAACACCCTCCTCCTGGTGTTTGTTCACGGCTTCAAGGGCAACGACCGCACCTTCCACTCGTTCCCGCAAGATCTCCGTGCGCTCATCGCCCATACCCTGCCCAAGATCAACGTCGTGAGCGTCCAATACCCACAGTATGAGACAAAGGGAGACCTCCGAGCTTGCGTKTCCAAGTTCAAGGAATGGTGGGTAGGATGGAGCATGGCATATCATTCGCATGCTAAGGGAGACTCGGTGTAGGCTGCAGAACAAAGTAATCGACCTCGAGGTCGCAAATCGCACCCCGTCGCCTACTGTCGATCCCTCGGTACATGTGATTCTATGCGGACATTCAATGGGAGGCATCGTTGCGGCAGAGGCTCTGCTGAGCATTGCGGGCGATGCCCCGGTGCCTCCATACTGTGACACCGACGGCGACTCGAATTCCACGGCTGCACACGATGCCAAAGACGGGACTTCACCTCCACCCATCGATGTGTCCAAGCTGTTCTTTCCGTACATTGAAGCGATTCTGGCGTTTGAGTAAGTGATGATACGTTGTTCATTCCTCTAGCGTGCCACAGATCCTATTTCTTCGTCTCTTCTTTTGTCTTCTAATCACGCAAGGCTATGTTGAACAGAGGCTGACGCTCGCAGCACTCCGTTTCTTGGCCTCAATCCTGGTATCATAGCACATGGGGCAGAAGAAAACGGGACTTCGGCATACAATGCTTTCAACGCGGCGAGTTCTGTATTCGGATGGGGTTCGCCCACGGCTGAGACGCCGTCGCCGAGTCCCGATGCTTCAAGCAAGGGCTTGCCGTCGCCAAGTGACGATCCCGCCAGTCCTACCATGCCAACAAGATGGTTGAGAAGGTATGCAATGTATGGCGGAGCTGCTGCTGCTCTCGCTGGTGTTGCAGGCGCGACTTACTACAATTGGAATCACATCAACAATGGGCTGTCTTGGGCAGGGAGCCATTTGGAATTCGTCGGCTGTCTCGCACGCGGTGCCGAATTGCAGAAGCGTGTTGAAAAGGTCGTGCAGCTGGAAGAATCCCATGACGTAGGATTCACAATCTTCTATGGTGCTCTTGGCGAGAAGACTGTGGGCAAAACAAAATACGCCGAAACCTTTGTCGATGCCGATCGTACATTCTGTGTGGTGCCCAGCAGGAAGCAATTGGCTAGTAGAGCTGGCACAAAGCGAACCAGGCCATCAACGGACGAGGCCACCGTGGGAGAGGAAATGGAGCAAGGGGAGCAGGTTCAGGATTTCGTGCAGGATGTTGAGAAGAGAAAGGGACGTTGGGTCAAGTGTGTCAATCAGGCTGCAACGGATGAGATCACTGCCCATACCACCATCTTTGCGGCTGATAAGAATCCTGACTACCACAGCATGGTGCCACGGGCAAGGGACCAGATAGTGGAGTGGATTGGGGTTGAGTCGGACTGGTATCTGAGGTCGGATGGTGGGCAACAGGATGATGGCTCACCGGGTGTGGCTGCGGGCGCGGAAGAGTCTGTAGAGGAGCATCCTGAGGAAGTTCAAGATGAGGGTGAGGATGAGGATAAGGCTATGTATGATGAGGATGATAAAGGGCGAGAAGATGAGATGATGGATGGTGAAGAAGAAGATGCGCGGAAAGAGAGTCCGAAGCCGCCTGTTGGTGCTTGATCTGTCCGAGAGGCATCGCCGTCTTGTTGGCGATTTCTCTCAACACGTCGACCATTATTAAGACTCCTTTCACTTTCGCGGCAATGTGCCTCAACAGGCCCCCCACCCCTAGATCGACAGCGAATAGACCACAGATTATGACTTCAACCACGACTGTCGGAGCGACCAAGTATCATCCGGTCGATTGCGAGCTTTCGCATGGCGAGACAATAACGTGCCATCGCTAGGGTTAGGGTTGGGGTAGCGTGTGATATCTTTCTAGACAACGTGAGGGCGTATGTGAGTCTTTTGGAAGTTGGCATACATGTAGTCGATGTATGCTCTGCTGACTGTGGATTGTGATCAGTGACGGAGCCATGTCGTTCAAGTTTGGAGTCTTCCATCAGGTCGGTCATATTTACTGCAGGTCTTTGTTTCATACCCCATCAGTTTTCWACCTCGCGCTCTATACCTAGCAGATGGCGTTGTCATCATCTCTACGCGCGTTCAACGTCAACAGCTTTCACTGGTCTTCGTATACCTGGATGGGTTTATCGATATTTGCATGTGATCATCCACTAGCAAAAGTCGCGTCAACAACCACGTGTCTACCCTCCGCAGCTACCACAACTGGAAGCATTACCCTATGTCTAGCGGGATACAGCAACAAAAGACAACATCGCGTGTGGACGAGACGACGAGCTGACTTGAACTCCACCACATTACTGTCTCACTCATCTGAATCATCCCGTTCACGACTGCACCTACTTTCTGGAACTTTGGAGGAGCACGCTCCCTCGAACATGGCAGAATCATCTGAAGACGAGGACATCAAAGCTGCCATAGCATTATCACTGACCTCTGGAAATGAGAACGTCACCAAAGTAGAGCCGGCGAAGAACAATATTCGAGACACTCTGAAGTCGCTTGGTGAGGCGCGACTGGCGCGGGCTGCAGCCACTCGTAAGCGCGAGCGTTCGATTTCGCCTCCACGGAGCTCTAGAAAGGCCCCGAAACTGGAGACGATCATACCKGAGACGAGCAGCACATCTACACCGCTTCAGTACCCCAAAGGCGTCGTGAAGAAGACGTGGGCTTTCGGTCATGTGCGCAACGGAAACGAGGTCAAACTGGAAGAGGTTCTTGAGGCTCAAACACTCCGGACTGCAGTTTTGTCTGCATATCAATGGGACGTAGAATGGGTCCTTGCAAAGTTGAAGACCCCTCTCCGAGGCGGGATTACCAAGTGTGTCTTTGTGATGCAGGCAAAGGAGCAAGCCGACCGAGAGCAATGGAGACAGGAATCAGAATATATGAGCAAGTTTCTCAGGCTCTGCTTCCCTGCAATGTATAAATTGACATAACTCACTCTTTTCCGCCGCATTGCTAACCTATTATGCAGGGTGCGTTTGATGAAAGGAATAGCCACGTGCGTTTGACATATTTACTGATTACTCTATGCAGCACAACCCCATCAACTGCATGCATTCGAAGCTCATGCTCCTATTCCACCCCAACAAGTTGCGAATCGCCATACCAACAGCCAACCTCCTCAACTTCGATTGGGGCGAGACGGGGCAAATGGAGAACAGTGTCTTTATGATAGACCTTCCCAGGCTTGCAGAAGTCGGTAAATCCGAGGATCTGACATTTTTCGGGAAAGAGCTCATGTTCTTCCTCGAARAGCAAGGCCTCGATCAGGACATCAGATCAGGTGTGCTCAACTTTGATTTCGCAGCTACAGCGGACATGGCCTTCATACATACCGCGGGTGGAATTCACTACCGCGAAGAAGCAGAACGAACTGGTCTACTTGGACTAAGTCGTGCCGTCGCCGAACTGGACCTGTGTGCAACTGACTTAGAGCTAGATTTTGCTGCATCGTCAATGGGTGCGTTGAACGACAAATACCTGCGCGATCTTCATACTGCTGCAAGAGGAGATCTGAAAAACTTGGCTGCGGAAGCGGCAGCCGCAAAGKCGAAGGCCACAAAGGACTTCTTCAAACCAAAGACGGCTACGCAGACTAAAAGTCTACGTGAGACCATCAGAATCTACTTTCCCACCAAAGAAACCGTAAGGGCATCAACTGCAGGTTCCGCTGGCACCCTTTGCCTACAACGAAAGTACTTCGAGGCTGGAACCTTCCCACGCAGTTGTTTTCGGGACTACAAGTCAACGAGATCAGGCCTTCTCAGCCACAACAAGATACTGTGTGCACGTGGAAAGAGAATCTCGTCCAATGGAGAAATTGAAGACGTGGCATGGGTGTACGTTGGCTCGTCCAACGCTTCGAAGAGCGCTTGGGGCGAGCTGCCAGCTGATAGATCGGTGAAGAGGATCACCTGCAGGAATTGGGAGTGTGGCGTGCTCATTCCAGTGCCGAAAGACAAGTTGAGACACCCAAAAGTCGTGAGCGAGGTGAAGATACCGACACCAGCAGGTGAGGATTCCGAAACAGAAAGCGAGGCGGAAGAAGACGAGTCGAACCAAGAGCTGGTTGGCATGAACGTCTTCGAAGGAATCATCGACCTGCCATTCAAGATGCCCGGCTCCTTGTACGAAGGACGCGAGCCATACTATTTCACAGAGGAGTGAGCTTGCAGGCTGAGCCTAAGAGAGCGAGCATGTGAGCAGGGCCGGGTCAACGTGGATTAGGAAAGTAGCAGCCAGGATGAGCCGAACAACACAACAACAACACAGCTCTTACAGCGGTATATCAGACCTTGATGACCATTACAGGTGTGATCGTATGAAATCTGTTTTCCACATTCAAAGTTGAGAAGGGTACTGCTAAAGACCGTCCATGGATATCTCGTCTGTCTCTGTGACACGCCCATCCCTCGAAGCCAAACGCCCGCCAAAGCTCAGGATATAAAGAACAGCTCATCTACAAATCAAAGCTACCAGCAATACCAGGAGCGGGTCCCTCAAGATCCACTCTCTGTACTCTGCTGCGAATGTCATTGCTCTCCCTTACGAGGTTACCGAAGTACTTTCTCGCAACTTCGCTCTCCACCTGTACCTTGACGGTTTCTTTTCTCTGTTCTTGAATTTGCTCAACGCTACGCTGCAAGCCTTCGCGAAGCTTATCAGCAGGATACTTTAGCGCACGCCGAACCTCTGAGCTGACGCGGAGAGAGTTGGAATGTGTGTAGTCGAGAGCAGCGAGCTGTGCAGACAGCTTTGTGCTCAGTCGTCGAGGAAGCGAATGCGGGATTTGAGATACCGCGTAGGAGATTCCGAGAGAGACTAGTGAGGAGTTAGCAAAATGGCTCTGGTCATCGCCCAGGGTGTACTTACCAGCCAAGGCAAGACCGGGCAGGATGAGTCTTCGAAGGTTGTCGGACCCCACGAGCTTCGTCGCTGTCAGTGCCCCATCGACCCAGCCAAATCCGCCTAGCATTCTACCACCAACCACACCGGCGACTGTAACGGCCATGCTTGTACCGGCCAGCTTCTCCTGACGCTCCCAGATGTTTGCTACATCGAAAAAATCCCAAATCTCCGGCTCGAAATCTACTTGACGTGCAAGAGCGTCGCGACGACTTCTGAACATCTTCTCTGACCTGAAGGTCAGGTCAACGTACTGATCTCCGAGGTGCATCATTCCAAGCGACTTGATAGCACCGACGCCAGAAACGGTCTTCTCACGCGCACGTTCTTCACACCATCGGACCGTCTCCGTGATCTGTTCGAGCATGGCCAACTTCAGGTCATCGGCATAATTGTAGGCGCCCAGAAAACCGGGATACTCAACGCCAAGGTCGCTTTCTGCAACGCGAGAGATAACATCCCTAAGAGTGCCCCGCGTCAACTCATAGACTTCGTTAGACGTTTCGTCGATGCTGTTTGCGACAGTGTCATCCGCCTCTGCACGTGCCTTCTTGGATTGCTCAAACACGGGCTCCAACTTGCGGAGCTCCTCACTCACACGATCCAACTCATTTTGCGCCACGTCCTTGTTGACCGTAGCAAGGGTCCCAAGATCACCGAGGACGTTCATCAGGTAGGTCTTGGCGGGTGCCAATTTTGAGCGTGCACGTTTCTCGAGAACGAAGCGCCTGAGAGATGCTTCTAGTTCGCCAAAGTCGTCGATGGCCTCCTTCTCCTTCTCCTTGCCTTTGCCCTTCTTGTCAGGCGAAGCTCCAGGTTCGCCGTGCTTGCCTGTCGGACCGTCATCATCGTGATCGGGTGAAGATTTATCATCGCCACCGGCAAAAGAGGCGCCGCCAGCGCCGCCACCACCCGAGCCGCCATCTGGACCGCCTGGAGGACCGTGTGAGACCGGAATGGCATTACTGGAGACGAAGTGAACAAGCTCGGCAGATTCCTTGAATGTGGCCGGGCTCAAATGCGCAATCTGCTGAAGGATCCGTTCTTGACAGCGATTCTTGTCGCGAATATTGTCGAAGCCGTTGACGACCATGAACATGTACGCCTTCTCTTGCGCAGCATTGAAAATAAACTCTTTTGCGGACAAAGTGAAGTGATTGGACGCGGATACAACGAATACGACGACATCGATTTCTTCTTGTCTGGCAAAAATGGCCGTCGTCTTGAGCGAATCGTTGTTGAGTCCAGGCGCATCAATCAGAGCGATGTCGACCACGCCATTGTTTAGGAGCGATTGATCAACAGCTCGAATGTCTTTGATGTAAATCTTGCACGCCCAGTAACGATCGCTGTCAACCACAATATCCTCGAGCTGTTTCAGGGCGTATACGTGGTACGTGCTCTCGWCATTGCGGTTGTAGGCGACATCGTGGGGAATGGCATGGACTTCCTCTACACCAGCATTCTCCCGAACGTCGAGAACTTCGCAGAAGATGCTAGTGCAAGGTTGCTGGTCTTCTGGCAAGACCTTCCTCCGGAGTAGGGCATTGCAGAAAGTTGATTTGCCCGCGTTGAGGTCGCCCGTTACCAGTACCTTGCTGGATGTATCCTCGATACGCTCTCGAAGGGCAAAAAGGTGGCGCACGCTGTTATTGATCTGATTGTCTAGTAAGGCTGCCACTGACTGTTTCTCGAGAGAGTGCACAATCTCAGACTGGGGCAATCCTTCCATCTTCAACTCAATCTTCAACACAGAGAAGTCCTGCGCCAGTTGGGGTGTGACCAGTCTTGGTTCCGCAGCAGGCGCCTTTGCTGCTGCTGATTCACTGGACTCAGCGGTTTGTCCCGTCTCGCCAAGAGACGTCCCTGCGCGACGCGGCGGTCTCGGTCGGGCTGATGGCACCCCAGAGGTTTCCATGTCTAGAGTGGACTGCGTATGAATCATTCCAGGGCGCACGTCAGGTCTTGGTGAAGGCAACGCCGGTGGGCGCTGTACTGTGGGATAGTGTGCCGGCCATTGCGCGTTCATCTCCTGCAGCTTCTTCAACGTCTCCACCGTCTGATTGATGGCGCGACCCAGCGCCGTACGGTTTTGGTTGTAAAAGAGCTGGTGAACGTGGCTCGCCAGTGCGCGCTTCTCGTGCTCGGACGCGGGATTGGTCTCTCCAGGTCCAACTGGAGTGTGTTCCGGTGTGAAGCGGTCTGCCGTAGGGCCTGGGTGCCACGCATTTTCCATGTTTTCTTCGCCAGCTAGACTTCCACCGTATCCGGAGTCCTCGTCCAGCAGAGCCTGCAGTCGTGATGCGCTCTCCGAGGTCGAGCCTGAGCCAACAGTCATGTATTGTGGACCGCGCCGAGAGGCGGGCGAGCTGCGACCAGCGCCAGATCCATGGCTAAAAGGGTTGCTCGAGCTCATTATTGCGCTGTGTCGTTCGTTGTCATGATGTAGGTTTGCGAGTAGACGTGAAGGATGTTTTTCGCAAATGGAGAGGTTGTGGCAAGCATCAAACCAAGATGCCATCGAATCAAGATGCCATCATTCCCACATGGCTCGGGACTTGCCGAGGCGGTTCATACACGGAAGGTACGCCGAGACCGCCGATCCGATCACCTGCGAAGGCATCAACACGGAACACTCTTTGATCTTCAAGTTGCTCAACATCCAATCTTGAACAAACGAAAAGCACGGGATCCACTGGTGCTCTAAGATTCAGAACCATACCGCTCCGCTCTCTGTACAACTGGCACCACATAACGCTACAGCGTAAACTATCAGCCATGAATGTATGCGGTTGCCTGAGAGAGGCACTGAGAAAGAAGCTGTTGTTGTTCATCCAGCTGACAACTTCTGAAGATCATCGAGTGGGCATTTGGAAAGCGTATGACCCCGGCAGAGCGCCTGCGTAAACATCAAAGAGCACTTGAGAAGACACAACGGGAGCTGGATCGTGAACGGACGAAGCTTGAGAACCAAGAGAAGAAGTTGGTGTCAGAGATCAAGAAGAATGCGAAGAACGGGCAGATGGGTGCTGTGAAGGTACAGGCCAAAGATCTGGTGCGGACGAGGAGATATATTCAGAAGTTCTACCAAATGCGCACGCAGCTGCAAGCAATCTCGCTACGGATACAGGTATGATTGACGATCATTCGCTCTCAAGTACGACGCTGACTAGATTTGAAAGACGGTACGGAGTAACGAGCAAATGATGCAAAGTATGAAGGGCGCAACACAGCTGCTGGGAAGCATGAATCGAYAAATGAATCTCCCAGCATTGCAACGTATAGCGATGGAGTTTGAGAAGGAGAACGATATCATGGATCAGCGACAGGAGATGATGGACGATGCCATCGACGATGTAACTGGACTCGAAGACGAAGAGGAGAGCGAGGAGGTGGTCACTCAGGTCCTAGATGAGATAGGCATCGACCTTGGTCAATMGGTATGTTTCTATGTATTGTTGTGGCGTTCTCGACCTGCACTAACTCGTCCCAGCTTGGAGAGACCCCACAAGGTCTCCAAAAGAATGCGGTCGCGGAGGGCAAGGTCGCCCAGGCTATTGGGGGCGATCCAGGCGACGATGACCTGCAGGCACGGCTGGACAGCTTACGAAGATGATGATTATGAAGTTCTACCTCCTCGAGTAGCGGATACAACGGCCTGCAACAAAGGAACAGCATTGCACTTCTCTCAGTTCAGGGGTAATATCTTTGGCGGCTTGAACCAGAGACCATCACAGCTATGCGCCGGGGATATGATAAGAGGGGTCAAGTGCCATCAATTCGCTCCAGAAGCATCTCCAGTGTGTGAGGACATACGCTTTGCCGGTCCCGGTAAATGTTGCCTCCAGCCCGAGCTGTCTCTTGACCTTTCCTTCCTCACATTGCCTCAAGCACGACATGTACAGTCTTGCTCTTTGGGACTCGGGAGAGTTTGCCATGTGAAATGCTCGTGAACGCTTCCAAAGTGAATGAGTTGTTAAGCGGTACATTGTAGAGTAATCCCGAAACTGCCTGCTGACCGAGGATGCGTGGACCCCGTACGCGCTTGTGCCTTAGCAGGAGAGACGGTACACAGTGGCAATGCTGTCTCTCAGAAATTATGAAATGCCGGAGGGCCGTTGACCCCGCGCCGCCATGAAGCATCCGGAATGCATCATACCTTACCTTACCTGATACTTCCAGACATACTTTACTTCGATACATGTACTCCCAAAGACAAAGACTCCTACAGCGGATCCCTTCACGTCGTCCGTAAACGGCCTTCCACGACCCTCAATCGCACCTGTTTATTTGCGACAACGACTCGACTTCATCCCCCGCACTCTCCGATCACCCCCTCCCCCCCCGCCGAGTCGACTGCGACCGGACAAGACCGATCGAGGATCTGATCTACATGAGCGGCGTTTCGACCAAGCAAAGCTCAAATCTGGCCGGAGGCAAGAGACGCAGTCTCTCCGGTCAGGGAGGCTTGCTAGGTAGGATGTTTGGTAACAGTAGCAAGGAAGCGATCGACACCACCTCGGTTGGAAACGACGGTGTCGGAACCGAATCTACACAAAGCCCGACCAACATCGACGCCATTCCCGAGAACAGTGAGAGCAGGGACGAGGTCAGCAATACGATGCGCAGCCCTACAACCAAGTCGCCCGAGGAGGGTGCGCCGGGCGAAAAGAAGAGGCGCAGCAGCGGCGTCGGTCGTGCAACCCGTGATCTCTTCTCCAGCGCAAAGCAGTCCTTCTCCAATCTGAGCAGTTCTCCAGAGAGCAAGGCTTCCACCTCCAACCAGACCCCGATGCAGAAGCTAGGGAGAATGGATCCAGCCCTGAGTGTGCCGCAAGGCTCGCTGAACAATTCGGCCGGCGAGTCTGCACCAGGTCCACGCTCAACCTTCCGGGTGGGCGTTACTGAGGATAAGAACAAGAAGTGTAGACGCACCWTGGAGGACACACACGCCTATCTGTACAACTTCCTAAGCACTCCCGCCCCGTCAGTCGGCACAGACGCCTCGTCTAAGAAACGAAACTCACTTGCACTGACCGAGTCAAAGTCTCGTGACTCTGGCGCTTCCAATGCCAGCTTGAGCACACGCATGAGCAACAAGGAAGTTGCGGAGACGGACAATGGGTACTTTGCCATCTTCGATGGCCACGCCGGTTCCTTTGCCGCGGATTGGTGCGGCAAGAAGGTGCACTTATTACTGGAGGACATCATCCGCAAGTATCCCAATACGCCGATTCCTGAGCTACTTGACATGACTTTCACATCTGTCGACCAGCAACTGGAAAAGCTGCCACTCAAGAACAGCGGATGCACGGCCGTGACCGCTGTACTGCGATGGGAGGACAGAATACCCAACCCCCAATCTGCTACAGGATCGACGGCGATTGCGCCTGCTGCCGCCGCCGCGACGAAGTCGGACGGAAAGTCTGATGCACCGGCCATCTTAGAGGCAGCAAATGCTTCCGACACCGAAAGTAAGCTCAGAGAGACGGCAACCCGCCAACGTGTGCTGTACACCGCAAACGTGGGCGATGCGCGCATTGTGTTGTGCAGGAACGGCAAGGCCCTGCGCTTGTCATACGATCACAAAGGTAGCGATGAGAACGAAGGGAAGCGAATTGCAGGCGCGGGTGGACTCATCCTTAACAACCGTGTCAATGGCGTGCTTGCTGTGACGCGTGCCCTCGGAGATGCATACATGAAGGACTTGGTCACAGGCCATCCATACACGACGGAGACAGTCATACAGCCGGACCTTGACGAGTTCATCATTTTGGCGTGTGACGGGGTGAGTTTGGTTGCTTCCACATAACATTTGTGACCTCTTGCTGACTTGCAATTCCATCGTAGCTCTGGGATGTATGCTCTGACCAGGAGGCAGTGGATCTCATTCGCAATGTTCAGGATCCCCAGTCTGCGTCCAAAGCACTCGTCGACCATGCACTGGCTCGGTTTTCTACGGACAATCTGTCTTGTATGGTGGTTCGCTTCGACAACCAGGCATTGCAGCACAATCAAGACACGAATCTTATCGGCGTGGAAGGCGACCCGTCCACGATTGCGAACGGCATTAGTGAAGCGGAGGCGATTGTGAACAACACCAAGAACAATCTCGATGGAAATGGTGCGCCGCTGTCGCAAGTTACGACCAACGAGATCATGGAAGATGTGTCGCAAAATCAGGAGGCGGGGCCAGAGTTGAACCCAGCAGCATTGGAGGCTGCACGCAAGGACGTCAAGCCTACACCCGAGGAGATGGCTGAAGCAGCAAGCGGCAAATAATGACTTATGAGAGGAGTCTACGATTGGGATGATGAATGACTGCAGGGTGGGCGGTGGGCCGGGGATGGGCGGCATGGTTACCTCTACATACGTGGCACGGTGTTTGATGGCGCATTACTGCCATCGGCCTAYAGGCGCACAGCGCGCATGGCAAGAAAATATGCGATTCCAGTCAATATTGTCCCTCGCACGTTGCATGAAAATGGCAGGATATCCACTGTCATCTTTGCGCAATTCCACTGTCCATTTTCACCTATGACGATAGCTAGCGCCGAATTGACACGAACTGTTCCCATCTGGCATCTGGCATGTGAACGCTCATCATCGCCCTCCGCATTCTCCGCCTTCTCCTCTACCCCACATCAATACCGCACAGCTGCGACACAACAGCGCCCCGCCATCCCGGGATCAATGCCCACCAACGCCTTTAGGACAGCCGGCAAATGGAGGAATACGAGGTGAAGGCGGCCGAGGATCCCAGTAGTCTGGACCGTCGTCCGGCAGACCCCGACCATCCCTCGCCAAATCCGGATCCAAGGCACTTTCATGCTCCAGTTCGTCCCAGCGACTTCCTCCGAACTGGCCGACCAGCACAGAAGCGCGAGTGCCCAATGCCGAAGGCCAAGGTAAAGGAGCTGCCTGAACAGATCGCCGCCAAAGTAAGTTTGCCCACGCCCACGCCCCAAGCCATGCGGCCATGCGATGCTATGCACAGCCACGTGCCTCGATGGACATGCCGCATCGGCGTGGGAGAGACATGTTCGCTGACAGACATTGTGCGTGATTAACAGCGTGCGATTCGCGCATTTCTCAAGGTTCGCACCAGCTACGATGTGCTGCCGCTCAGCTACCGTCTCATTGTGTTCGACACTTCCCTGCTCGTTAAGAAGAGCTTGAACATCCTCACAMAATGCGCCATAGTCTCAGCACCGCTCTGGGACTCGAACCTGTCCAAATTCGCCGGCCTCCTCACAACGTCCGACTACATCAATGTGGTGCAATACTACTGGCAAAATCCAGATGCCTTGAAGCAAGTGGACGAGTTCCGCCTCAACAGTTTGCGTGACATCGAGCGAGCCATCGGCGTGACACCCATTGAGACAGTATCCATCCATCCGCTGGAGCCTCTCTACGAAGCCTGCCGTCGGATGCTGGAGTCTCGCGCCCGCCGCATACCACTCATCGACTTCGATGACGAGACGAAGAGGGAAATGGTTGTGAGCGTAATCACGCAGTACCGGATATTGAAGTTCATATCGGTCAAYGTGAAGGAGACACAGTCACTACACATGCCGCTGAGAGATTTGGATGTCGGAACCTACAAGGACCTCGCCACGGCAAGCATGGAGACGCCAGTCATGGACTGTCTACATATGCTTGTCCAGAAGAGCATCTCGAGCGTTCCAATCCTTGACAAAGACGGCACCGTCCTTAACGTCTTCGAGGCTGTGGATGTCATAGCACTCATCAAGGGAGGTGACTACGACAATTTAAACTTGAGTGTGGGCAAGGCGTTGGAGAAGAGATCAGATGTATGCTGTCATTTTATACCCAGAAATCATCCGCCATAAGCTAATCCGCTGCAGGACTTCCCCGGCATCTACACATGCACCTTGAACGATCGCCTCGATACGATCTTCGACACAATTCGCAAGTCGCGAGTCCACAGGCTCGTGGTGGTAGATGAGGCAGGACAGCTAAAGGGACTGCTGTCCTTGAGCGATATCCTTGAATACACCCTCAACTCTCCGCTTGGAGATGAGGATGACGAATAGAGGGCAGCATGAATGTAATGAGACCTACGACGTCTCCGATTTGATGATGTATCAGGAAACTATGTATTCGATAGATGCAGGCATGTGAATGGCATCGACGGCGCCAGAACAATGATGCTCAGCGTGTCGGTTTACATAGATCAACTGCGAATGATAGCAATCTTGGAAATGGTTGTTTTTCACTTCAGAATTACTGCTTTGAGCTGAGTCGCGTGAAAGTCTGCGTTGACATCATCAACTGCAGGTGAAGGGACGATCGAACTTCATCGAACACATCAACTCCATCTACAACACCACGGCATCGATGGAAAATTGCTTCCCACCAGATCACAGATGACGCCTTTCCGGCTGATGCGCACGCTCTTGCCATCACGCCTGCGCATTGCTAATGCCACACCCACGTCCGCGGTAATCTTCCCCGCCGCCACGCCCACACGCCATTGCGGAAACCCACGAGACTGCCTACGCAATTGCCGCTGCTTTGCTGATGTTCAACACACTCATGCATCGAATAGAAATGTCTGGTTCAGTAGCGCCGCTCCTCGCAGCTCATCGTTCGCGAATCAGCATTCAGATCACAAACCTCCGGATGAGCGAACGCTGCAGTTAGGGAAGACAGTCAGAATCTTGCACGAGCGGTTACCGACACTGTTGAAGGAACCTCTTCCTTCAGAGGTTCTTTCTCCACAGATCACACTTCATCTGTTTCCATCAACACACCCTCATTTGCCGACTGTTTCGGGACGATTGGCATACATCGCAGCGCTATGGACTGCTCCAGTCGCGTGGGGACGAGTACCTCTTATCGGCAATGTCAACCTAGTCATCACATCCGAACGCATGATTAGAAATGGCGGAAGCTCCCAACCCCTTGCGAATCGAGAAGAGAAGCTGGTCGTCAAGTGGAAGACTTGTGGCAAGACATCACATCGAGATGGAACGGGCGGTATTTATCGCGGCATGGGCATCGCAGCAAAAGACCCTATGGATAGGATCCTGGACTTTGTCAATGGTAGCGCGAAGGGAAAGAATGAGAAGTCACCCAAGGCGGAAGAGTTCTGTGGGATCTTCGTGTTCGAGTTTGACGAAAAGGGGAGGGTTGTAAAGCATGTTATAGAGCATGCTGAGGAAGGCGGTGATTGGGATCGAATGACTCGCGTGGTCTCTGTTACGGACTGGCTATTGGGAGTGTTCAATGGCAAGAAGAAGGAAGAGGAAATGTCTCTTGCGTGGTGTGAGGAGAGACCTAGTGCTGGTCCAATTAGATTGATGGATCGGAGGTGAAGAGACCTTATGATATGATTACGAGAGGCTTGATGCGAGACTTGTGGAATTGCGTCTCTCTTCCTCGGAGTACTGAGGCTGGAGTTGAACTGGCGTTTGGTCCAATGTATATACCCTACTCTACTGTTCGATGGTTTGATGCAACGAGGCACTTTCAGTCATCTCTTCGCAAGTTCATCGCGGCATTGTCAGGCCGAATCGGATCGTGCTGCTTCCATGGTGTCAAGCCTGCTCTCTGAGCTATCCTCGTGATACGAAACGAGAAGCACCTTGAAGACTCGTATCTCGTGCTGCACTTTCTTGGCCCTATATCTTTCCACCATCATTCGATTGTCTTACCCAATGCCGTCAGCTGCGGATGTAGTATAGACAATCCGGGCAAGGGAAAAGGTCATCAGATCCTCCTGTATTGGCTCTTCGCCAATCCGCGCCAATTTCGGCACTGCCTGGCGTCCATAAGTCTCTGGTGGCAGAGGCTCATCAGTCCACTCATCAAGCAGTCATTGACGAGTCATAGCTTTTGGTTCGATTTGCTCGTGCCGAAGTTAACGTGTGGCCTCAACCAGGTTGCGAAGAAGCATCATCATCTTCGCCATCCGACCCATCATTCCCCACAGCACCGACAGCTCCAGCAGCTTTCTTAGCCTTCTCACGACTCTTCTTCTTGGCTTTCTTCTCCCGATTGCGTGTGGTACGCTTTTCCCGCTCCGCAGCTTCTCTCAACTCTGCAGCTTTCTGATCTTCGATCTGTGCAGCCTTGATCATGGCAAGTTTCGTCCTGGATTTGATTCGCATTTGTTTTCCAGGTCGCTTCCTCTTGGATGGTTCTTGAACAAGAAGATCTTGATAGACGGAAGATGCTTTTGCGAGAATTAGAGCTTCGGCTTTCGWTGCTCTGACATCGGTGACTTTCCACGCATATGCGCTTCCAGGACAGAAGCTACAGGAGCGGTATTTGACATCTTTTCCTGAAACTGTTGAAGCATTGAACCTTTCCCGCTCTTCTGGTCCTAGAGGTTTGGAAAAATAATAATTTGGGTCTCGCTGTGGATTCTCCAGACCGGGCTCTGCATTCGTCGGCGTCGGCGACTTTAGCCTAATCCTAGAGACAGGTTGCGCTGTCTTTGCTATTCCAGGAGTGGGTGCGAACAGACAAAATTTCATCTCATCTTCGTCTTCGACATGTTCCTCAATCTGTGGAGCTTCCTGCTCGATGAACTCGAAGGGTATTAAATCTTTTGCATAGACAGATGTTGGGGAGGCATCAGGTGAGCTTGCTTCAGAGTTTAGATCCGCCCTGGTCACGGTGCGCTCCATTTCTTGTGTCGGAGGAAGAGCCCGCTGTGGAAGAACTGTCGAAGCATTCGCTTGTCCAAAGATATGATGGCTAGCGTGATTTTAAGCTTTATTAGCGCGCTTCCCCTAACATCACGTGGTAGTTGTCGATATCAAGTTATTGAAAATGCGATGGATTCAGATACATGTATCTACTACAGTGTCCGAATCAAACTCTTCACATAACTTTCCACGAGCAATGAAATGTAAGTCAGCCAGTGACTATTGTGCTCCACCATAACTTCAGCCTTCGTCCTCAACGACCACATGGCCGATCAAGCGCAGAACTCTTTGGCAGAACGGTAGTTGCCAAACATACTGCCGCCTGAAGCAGCACCGCCACTTGGAGCACCACCGGAAGCAGCACCGCCGCTTGCAGCACCACCGGAAGCAGCACCACCGGAAGCAGSACCGCCGCTTGCAGCACCGCCGGAAGCAGCACCGCCGCTTGAAGTACCGCTGGTAGCAACATCGCCGCYGGAAGCACTGCCTGTAGTGACACTGCTGCCAGTGACATCGCTGCCAGAAGTAGAGGCGCTAGCTCCACCACCACCGTAAAGAGCTGGGCCGGGGATAGTATAGCTGTCCAAAGACTGGTAGATGCTGACCAGGACGCCAGGATCCTCAGCAGTGTACAGCGCAGTTCCCACCGCGCACTCAGCACCGGCATCGCAAGGGCTAGCCGTGCCAGAGCCGGTCACCTCAAAGTTGATACCTTCACAGTCTCGTTAGCTAGTGTTGAAAAATAGACATGTGTATTGACGAACACTGAGGGTAAGACTGCGCGCCGTCCGCCTGACCAGCACTGTGGAGAGCGAGAATCTCATGGCGCATCACGTAGTTTCCGGGAGCRAGGTCCGCAGGAACCGTGACGGTCGAGGTGAGATTGTTGGCCATCATGTCGTCGGTTGCCCATTTTCCGGGCGCCGTGGAGCCGTCGTTGAGTCCCTGAGCATCAATCTTGAAGAAGTTCAATGCCTCCTTATCGACAGAAGCGAACTCGCCGTCGACAGCGGCCATGTAGGTAATCACAGGACCCTTGTGGCTCTCTGGCCAAGTGTTCTGTCGGGAGAATGGTGTTAGGTTTTTGGTTTATCGCTACAAGACGAAGTTCCCTTACCCATTGCAGGTCAACAGTATCGCCGGCGGCGACTGGGACCACTCCAGTGCTAACAGTAGCACCTCTGTGGCAGATGATGTCTGGGTCGGCAAATGCGCTTGGAGCTACAAAGCCATTGTCTGAGTTCTCGGCATACCAGCCTGCCGTGTCTGGCTTGGGGTTCGCGTAGGACCACTCAGGAGAAGTGCCAGAAAACCACTCTCCGCCGGTGACGATGCCAGATACATATCCGTGGGCAGAGGCGAGTGGAGCGAGCGCAAAGGCTGCCAGGACGATAGCGGACTGGGTGTTGGACTGCATGGTGATTGAGAATAGAGAACAAGCGTGAATGAGCGTGAATACCAGTGAATGGCACGTAAAACGAATGAAGGGGAAGAGACGACCAGCGGAGATGATTGGGGATGAGGCAACAGAGACGAATTGTATGCTGCGATATATGTACTTGCCTCCACGGTTGCTTATGAAATCTACCGAGCCGTGCCTTTGAGTGGAATGCAGCTCGATTCCATCGTGGCGTCTTCAATTCACTACGTTTGATACGTTGTGTAAGCCAGTGAAAATGTCTCACGCCCCTTCCAGAGGTGTGGCAGGCTGGTAGTAGTTTGGTCGCTTAGCAAGTCTATGGGACCGTGGAGTGGAGCACAACTCGAAACTATTGTGGCATTTACCAGAGCGGATCAACGATACGTTCGCTGATACTGGTTCGTTCTGCGCAGTGGGGAGATCCAGCGCCGCTCCGAGGTGTAGCGGTCGTTGTGGTCAAAGGAGACTGTCCGCGGACTCCACAAAATCCAGGTTGCACTTCATTCCACCATGGGCGTAAATTAGAGTGCAATACCTCCAACTGTATGGAGATGATCGCCGGATAGGATGCCAAGGCCGGTGTAGATTACCTCGTCTAGGTGAAACGAGGTTCGAGCAAAGGTGACGTGCGACACTTCGCGCGGTCGAAGATGAATGCCTGCAGGCTGAGCGGCGTGTCTGACATGCATTGTGTACAAGTGGGTGTGGTAGTATAGCATGTCTGAAATGGCTTGGATGCGACACGGCTCAAACCCAACAGCGTCAGCGGGGGAGAATATCCACCAACTGCCGCATGATTTCCATAGTGACTCCAGTATTTCTGCGATAGGTCGTTTCATAAAGAGGCAGTCGCAGGTCATTCCCGATGGGGAGTTTGCACCTTTTGCTATGCTCGGCCCCTCGCAAGTCTGTTCAGGCACAATGTGCTGGAAGAAGTTGATGCTTGATATTTTCGGGTGTGACCGGCATCACAGCATCGCTTGTTGAATAAGGTCCGGAGCGCCTTCGCTAAGTCGAAAATCCCAGAGACGGTGCATGATTCCTCACAAAGCATCGAGTGGTCTGTTGAAACCACCCACTCTGTTCATGTACTGGCGGTACTCGGCCTTTTTGGTCTTGTACACGCCGTAGTTCTTGTCGTTGCCCGGTACCTTGGTGTTTTTCGTCGAACGGAAGCTTTGGAAGCCCATCATGCGCTTCATCTTCGCATCCTCGTCTTCATCTTCGAGGTCATCCACCATTTTCGTATCCTCTTGCCTTTCTTGTTTGGCTGCTCCATTCTTCAGACCCGCGGCACCGAATTTACCGTCTCCCATAGCCCGCGAAGATTGTCTGTCGTCTGTCCGCCGGTTCGGTGGGCTCGCTGCCGTCGAATCCCTGCTGCGCTGGAAGTCGCGATCGCGGTCTGAGCGGGGCGGTGGTGGTCCACGCTGTGCAGGAGGTCCTCGTGGCGGAGGTGGAGACCGCCTTCTCTCATCCTGGCGGTCGCGTCGTGGCGAACGTGATCGGTCTCGACCTTGCTCTGCACGTCTGTCAGCTGCTGGCCATGTGTTTTCACCAAAAGACGTCTCACCGTAGCGTGGCTTGTGACTGCGGGTGTCATCTCTCGGGCGACGGTCATCTCTCCTATCATCCCGCCTATCATCTCGTCGAGAAGAGTTTCGGTCCATGGTGGTGGTGTCTTGGTTGAAGATGGAAAGTTTGACGTTGAAGCTGGTCGCAAGTAGCTCAAAAGATATGATTGGCGATCTTCTACGCCTGAGGCACAAAATTTACCGGCCGCACATCAAGTACATTTTGGGGACATTAGGATATTTCAATCGAATTTCATGTGAGGAGCTCATATTCTTAATTGGGTAATTGCAGCTTCCAACATTTCAGCGTCTTGTTGGAGGAGCAGCCCGCGGGAATGGCGAAAACATCGACCGCAGCCGACCGGGTATCAACTATATCTCATCCTCATCTTCGTCAAAGTCGTCTTCAGAGCCCAAATCGTATAAAATTCTCCCACCATCACCGCCGCCGTTCTGTGCATCGAAGTATGGAAGCACAACACCCTCACGGTCTCGTTTCTGCCTCTCCGTGAGACCAAGCTCAAAGGTGGTATCTGCCTCAACGCCTTCCGTGGGAGCGCCACCGGTCGTCGGCTCCGGTGATCGATACTGGGCGTGATCCTCCAGAAGAATCACAATCTCCTTCGGCCGTGTTGATGAGGTCGAAGAAGCCGGTGCCGACTTGAAGTGAGGTAAGAAATACCACTCCCGTACACCCCGTCCACTCTTACGTCTATGCTCCATCTCAACCACGACATCTTCCACACCATTGGCCCCGAGTCCCTGCAGAACACCCTCTACGCCTTGATCCAGACCAAAACTGGGCTCAGCATGACTTCGTTCGCGAGCAGCCTTTCTGGCAAGTACGTGGTGTAAAGAGTGTACAGTAAAGATCGTCGTGGCCAGATATCTGAGCAAAGTCAGAGTGGAAGGGGCATATGGATCGTGAGCGGATTTTGTAGTAGGCAACGGGACATCCAGATGGTAAAGGGCGAGGAGCGAACATGATGGTCCGATAAACGAGGACAAGAGACCGGGAAGATTTGTACTGTTGATAGCAGCCAGAGAAGTGAGATCGTCAAGCACCAGAAGTTTCTCTGTCATGATGGTCAGTGWTGTAGTTTGCAGTGCTCTTAACGGGTCATACTGGAAGTTGGATCGTTCTTGAGGTGGTTGATGACCTCTTTTTGCCAATTCTGCAAAGAGTGCTTCCAGGCTTCGACGAAGAAGTCGACATTCCGAGGCTTGCGTAGAGTGCTGAACGATACGAATATCACTTGGATTTTGGATGTCTGTAAATTCTGTCAGCATGACCCTTTCGCAAAAAGCAGAATGGCATTTGCCTACATTTGCGCGTTTCATGTGCTCTGCGAGCAGAGGTTTGCCCGACTGCTCAAGGCTATCAAGCACCAGACTGAATGGAGATGCCGCATCGCGTTGATTCAGCAGTTTCGAGATGAGCAGCAGATTATGTGTGCGGCGGTGTTGTATGGAAGCCATCCAAGAGAAAAGTGTGCGGGTGTTGTAGTAAATTTGGCGAGGGTCTCAGGATTTAGGCAAAGAACGGCGCTTGTCTTCCATCACTCATACGAATGGACAACATTAATGAAGGATACTTTTGTATTTCAGTTCGTAATCTCACATTGAAAAAAAGTAAGAGAACACTGTCGGGTGCATGCTTTCCATCCTATCAATTCGTAGTGGCGTCCATGTTCTCTCCACCGTCTAGAGTCTCTGGCTTGTCATCTTCCTTCTCCACGTTCTCGTCCTGCCGCACACCCCAGGTCTCCTCCCGACGCGCCTCCTTCCAATCATCCCATAGACCTAGCGATCGGTCTCGACCGGCTTGCATAGCCTCATCTCGCCACTTCTTCGTCTCCTTGCCGTCTTTCAAGTCATTATGCCAATTTTCGGACTCAGTCTTGATGCGCTCCAGATACATGGTCTTGAAAGGATGTACATCGGGGTTATGAGGCCTGCCTTCTGGTGCCTCGGGTAGTAGCTCATACAGGCGCTGTCTGGCCTCAGGCGGCAGTAGTTCCCAGGCCATCTCCTTTTGAAGGACTGCCTTCATCGAGGTTAAACACTACACGCTGGAAGTCCATTGCGCATGTGACTTACAGAAATCTTGCCCACCTTGCTGAGTTTTCCATTGGAAGCCGTGAGCCACTTCTTCTGGGTCGCTAATGATGCAGCCATCTTTTGGTCCGTCGTTGCTGTTGACGTCGTTCTCAGGTATACACGGACGACTGGCAGGTGTCACTTGAGTTTGCTTTCAGCCGCTTCATAGCCCGGGACAAAAGCCCCAGCGAAGTTCAAATGAAAGAACGGACAGCTGGTTTGTAGCGTACACTAAGCAAACGCTGCGAAGAAGAGTGTTGGAAAACTTATCCTGATGAGCTCATTGTCACGGCTGACGCGAATTCAAACGACAGTCGACCACAAAATTGGAGCTCAGCAAGCAATGCTCGCATTTGTGCAGCGATCCGATTCTTCCAAAAGTTGCAAGTTGATGCAGCGAGAGTGGGTGTCGAATGCTCGGAAGGTTGGGATTGCGAGAGAAGCGGCAGGGACGGCGTACAATTACTCACGCTAACATCTACTAGCGCAGACACGCGACGCGTCGACCGCGTTTGATTGTCATCGTTCGAAGATCAGTGTTCACACAGTCACATTATTGATCACCCAACATGGCGAATGTCGAATCCGAGATCAAGACGCATTTTGCGCCGCCAGATGCCTCCCTTCCACAAGATGTACTCACCGAACTGGTCCATATCGTTCAACTCATGGGCATATCCGCYGAGGATCTCTACTACAAATGGGACAGCTATGTGATCACCATGGGCGCGGAAACCACCAAGCTCGACTACAAGACGATACGCGATTTCAAAAAGAGTTTGCAAGACACGTTGGAGAGAGAATCACGGAAAGGAAACGTCACACATGCGGCCACCAAGAGGACGGCAGCCACACCGCGAGTAGGAGCAAGCGGTGGAGATGTCTTTGGCATGCTGGACGGCATGGTCTCGAACACACCCGCAGCTCGCAACTCAATGGCCAAGCGTAAGGCCAACTTTGACACGCCCACATCGAAATCTGCAAGAAGCGGGCTGCATAGCTCACCTGCTGACGGCAAGACTCCTGGCACGGGCGCAGCGAGGAACCTCCCCACGGTGGCTTTTGCAGACAGGCAGAATGCTGGAGATGTAATCGAAAGCATCAATTCTCACCTGCCGGCTGCCGCTGTCCCAGAAGTCCCTCCCACCGAGGCACGAATCAGACTCAAAGCTGCCACTGACCTGCCAAAGTTTGCCTACAAACCCATGGCCATGAAGTTGTCGGAGGCGTCCGAGTTTCTGGATGATCGAATCGATAGCTTCATGGAGGTGGTCCAAAAGCACTATGAATTAGAAGACTCTGCGTTCGGCAACCCAGCCGCCCAGTCCACCGCCGAGATCGTGGCAGTGGGACGCATTGCATGCGATCCATCTGAAGGCAAACTCACCTCCACCAACATGGTTTTAGAAACCTCTCGCAGAATGGGCGCTGGACTGCGAGTGCCTCTCAAATTCGCGGAGAACGTGTCTTTTGACGTTTTCCCGGGCAAGATCGTTGCTCTGCGTGGCACCAATGTCGGCGGCCAATCGTTTCTCGCCTCTGAAGTCCTCCCTCTGCCTAGCTTACCACCAGCCGCCCATCGGCCATCCGACATAGAAGTATGCAATGACCGCCTTGTGGGCGCAGACGGCGAGACGAGACCGTTGAATATGGTCATTGCCAGCGGGCCTTTTACGCAGGAGAACGACCTGTCATTCGCTCCGCTGCAGGCCCTTCTCGACAAAGCTGAGGCAGAGACTGCTGATCTCCTCCTTCTCACCGGTCCGTTCCTTGATCTTGAACATCCCGTTGTCGCATCTGGAGACTTCGAACCTTACTTGCCCAGCGACGCGAAGATCTCGCCCGACCAGGCAACTATCACGGACGTGTTCCGCGTTCTCATCGGCCAACCTTTGCAAAAACTTGCGGCTGCCGTGCCGTCAATCACCATCGTCCTTGTCCCCAGTCTCAGAGATGCCGTCAGCAAGCACGTTGCGTGGCCCCAAGATCGCGTCCCCAAAGCACAGCTTGGACTTCCACGACAAGCTCAATTCGTCGCGAATCCCATGGCACTTTCAATCAACGAGATTCTTCTGGGAGTCTCTTCACAAGATGTTCTCTCCGAACTCCGACGTGAGAATGTGTACCAAGCGGCAAAAGGCGCAATGCACTCCGACATTATGGGCAGGTTAGCAGGTCATGTCATTGAGCAAAGTCATTACTTTCCTGTCTTCCCGCCTGCTTCCAGAGAAGATCTTCCCAAGCCAATAGGTATCCACGAAGAAGTACCCGAGGTTGGAGGGGAGGAGAGACTGGCTCTTGGTGCGAACCTAGATTTGACATATCTGAAGTTGGGGGAATTCTGGCAGGCCAGGCCGGACTTGCTGATCCTACCAGGGGTCTTGAACCCCTTTGTCAAGGCATGTATAAGTGCTTCGCAGATGAGAACGTAACTGACTTGATTTGAACAGGTCATCGACGGCGTCTTGGTTATAAATCCAGGGACACTGTCCAAGAAACGCGGTGCAGGTACATATGCTGCATTGGCCATTCAACCGAGAACGTTGACAGACGAGGATCGAGAGCTTGGAGAGAAAGGAGAGATGATTGCTAATTTGGTATACGAGCGAGCAAGGAGCGAGATCAGAAGGATATAATCTTGATCTGCTGGCACCCATTCGCGCACTGAGTTACAAGGCACAGGTCGTTGATGATTATTCGATTGTACGAAGCTCGCATATGGGAGCATTCACTTCAGTTGCAACCCACCGTCTTCATCTTGCATTTCAAGCACTGACGAACGAACTATGGGCCTGGCCAGAGAATCCGCTGGCTTGGGTCATCTGCGACCATTTGCTGTCGTTGAGACATGCCTGCTTGAAGCTGAAACGCGGCACGTCTGAGTTGCTTCGCGCCGTGGCAGCATTGGCGTGCAGTTGAAGAAGAAATTGAACATTGCACATTCGCGACTTTCGGACCCACTTCGTTCCATGCATGATGCACGATGCTTCTTCGTGTCTTCCATATTCCGCCTCCTTTTCTAGCCGCCTTCTAGCATCACTTGAATCTGACGTCGTACAGCAGGCTTAAAGGTCCGAGAGCGAATGAAAATATCTTGAATAGTGCCGAACCACATCCGACACTTCTGAGATGGGCCGATATCTCGGTGGCATCGCGGACTCTCCGCTTTCGAAGGCGTTTCAGTTGGAAATGAAGGCCATGTGGGTTGCAAACGTGTCGACCGACCATGGTGATGAGCCATCAACGATTGAGCCATTCAAATCGACTCGGATCGTTGATGTGAAGCACCTTGCTTGGACAACAAGAGGATCGAAAAGCTTTGCGCTATTGACGTAATGATGCTCCCGAGCTCGGGCCGCACCTTCGCGGATAGTCCTATCCTGGTGAAGATCATTTTCAACGACGACGTCCCACCTGCAGATTTGATGATTTGCGCAAGCTTTTTATCAGAGACTTCGCAAGAACCGATCCACCCGGAGCGCATCTCAGGCAGCCTGGCTCATTCAGCGACATGTGGCATCATCCGAGTCTTGGTTCTCGCCCATACCAGCAGGCACATCCGAGGCCAAGAGTGTGAGGTGCTGTCAACCTCAGAATGATCAAATTCGGTCACTGCTATATCAGCTTACTTATCCGGGATATGATGTAGCCAAGACGACGATTTCCAGCTAGGATCTTTGGAAAGTTCTAGCTGTGGCAACCCTAAGTAGGTCGGATTCGTAGTATCCGTCCAGACTCCAGAGCTAGCTACATTCCAACGAGCATTTGATGGGGAGTCGGCATCAGATCCCCACAAATGCAGACATCCTGGAGACAGAGTTGTTGAACAAGTCGTGCAGCCACGAGACGCACAAAGTTAAACGCCGTCATTCGTTGCAATGAGCCCGAGTGATGATGGAGTCGTGGGGCCCTTCACGGAGGCCCATGGAACAGTCCGCAATTATATATGGGTCTGCCAGGCATCTTACCAACGCAACCTTTCCTAGTCGAGACAATGGGGCCGTGTGATCTTGTAGATTTTCCTACCTTCCTCAAACTCACGGAAGTGCTTGCCCGCTTCTAGCAAATCGGACCTCGTGGACAACCTGGAACAGCTCGCCAGCTCGCCAATTGTCGGACCGTGATGCCGCTTCGACATTAAAAGCACCTTTGCTCCCTTTTGGCTTTTTCCTTCCTCCAGATCCTCCATCTCCTCTTCATCACACAAGCTTCCAAGATGGGCTTCCTCAAACGCACCGAGCAGTCAGCGCAGCTGGAGACAGCTCCTACTGCTGCTCCAGTGACCGCACAAAAAATCACCTTCATCGCAGTATGGCTTGGACTGGTTGCCAGCATAGGAGGCTTCATGTTCGGCTATGTACGTGAGAATGGAATGAACTGAACGAATGCATGATGACTGACTGGATTTTATGGGAATAGGTATCAGGACAAATCAGTGGCTTCTTTAGCATGGACGACTATGCACGACGATTCGGAGACCTACAAGGAGACGGCACATACACCTTTTCGCCCACCAAGCAGGGCTCCATCACTGGCTTCCTCTGTATCGGCTGTCTATTCGGATCACTCATCGCCGGCAAGATTGCTGATGTCTTTGGTCGCAAGATGTCAATTTCCTTGTCTGCTTTCTTCTGCTGCATTGGAACTGTGATTGAGATTTCGTCGGAGACTTCTTGGGTCCAGTTCGCAATTGGCAGAATCGTCAACGGTCTGGGAATTGGCTCCCTGTCTGTCTGCGTGCCAATGTGAGAAGACACAGAATTAGTTCCGACGATGCGCGTTCTAACATCGTTCTAGGTACCAATCCGAAAGCTCCCCAGCGCTTATCCGCGGTGTTCTCGTTGCCTCGTACCAACTCTTCATCACTCTTGGTATCTGGACCGCCGAAATGGTCTGCTACGGTACAGAAACAAACTCCAACAGCTCTTCCTGGAGAATCCCCAACGGACTTTCATTCCTCTGGGCCCTGATCCTCGGAGGCGGTATCCTGTTCCTCCCAGAGAGCCCTCGATACGCATACCGAAAGGGCCGTACCGACGAAGCTCGCATCACCATCGCACGTCTAGCTGGACTCGAGCCAGACTCCCGTGAAGTCAACATGCAGATCAACGAAATCCGCGTTGCATTGGAAGAGGAKWWKKYTKKTRMYGATACGGCKWSSMMCGAGATCTWCACTGGCCCTCGCATGTTCTACCGAACCATGCTTGGAATCGTTCTCCAGGCAGGCCAGCAGCTGACGGGTGAGACCATATGCATAGTGATTCGATTTGACACTCACTGACGTACCTTCAGGTGCCAACTTCTTCTTCTATTATGGAACAACCATCTTCGCTGGAATTGGTCTYTCGAACTCCTACGTCTCTCAGATCATCCTCGGAACAGTCAACGTTGTCTGCACTTTCGGAGGACTGTACGTTGTTCAAAAGTGTGGCCGTCGCCCTGCCCTGATGATTGGTGCCGCCTGGATGGCCATGTGCTTCTTGGTCTACTCGTTCGTCGGCCGCTTCGTTCTTGACGAAGCCACCAGCCAGTCCGAGACCAAGACTGCAGGTAACGTCCTCATCGTCTTCTCATGCTTCTTCATCGTCGCTTTCGCTACAACCTGGGGCCCTCTCGTCTGTAAGTACCCCCGAACGGAAGAAATTCTTCCATCCACCACCATGTGTCCGAGACATTGCTAACACCGCATTTTAGGGGCCGTCGTGGGTGAACTGCAAGTTGCTCCATTTTCAAAGACACCTGGAACCTCTGCTAACTTCTCTTTAGTTACCCAACTCGCTACCGTGCCCCGTGCATGGCCTTGGCTACATCCAGCAACTGGCTCTTCAACTTTTTGATGTCCTTCTTCACTCGTTTCATCACCGGTGAGATCGGATACCTTTACGGCCTGGTCTTTGCCGGATGCTGTGTGGCTCTGGTGGCAATCGTGTTCTTCTTCGTTATTGAGTCGAAAGATCGCAGTTTGGAGGAGATTAACACCATGTATGAACTCAAGGTAAGCACTGAAGAGCAGAGGGCAGACAGAGTAGTACAAGCTACGCTATGCCCCTGTACATCTCGAAAAATCCCCAGACATCGCTAACCCCTCGCTTTGTAGGTCAACCCCATCACTTCTGCAAAGTGGGATGGTAGCAAGCTGCGAAATGACAGCGATGATGTTCCAGTTGAGCGAATTCCAACGAAGACGGTCGAGGAATAGAAGCCTAGAAGGCGATGTATCTTTATGTATGAGACACGGCTATTTAATTCAAAGAGAACAGAATACTTCGACTTTGACACTATCGCAATATCTCGAGCCAAAATTTGACACGTCGATGAGGCGTGGTCATCGGCGGCGGGTGATCCGGAGCAAGGAAGTACTTTCTACCGGCACCCTGGCTTTGGCTTTTTGCCGTCATCATGACTTTTGCATTCGWCAAGGATGATGGTATTGTCCCGATCTTGACACCCACGGATGAGATTGTATAGAAGCACGGTAAGCCCCCATAATTTGGAGTACTCATCCTAATTACCATCACAAAACAGGACCGCTTTCGAGTATCAACATCATCACGATGGGCATCTCACTCAGTACCGCCCGCTATCTAGCACCAGCGTCATTCATTGTCAGTAACAGTGTCCGTATCGCTGCATCATCATGTGCTGACAGTATGATAGTACGATTTCGCGGCGCAGCAATATGGAATCAACAGTACTCCTAGCATGAAAGAGATCCACGATCGGAATCTTTCATTCTTCAGTCC
The DNA here is from genome assembly GCF_900074925.1 of Ramularia collo-cygni. Lineage (NCBI taxonomy): Eukaryota > Fungi > Ascomycota > Dothideomycetes > Mycosphaerellales > Mycosphaerellaceae > Ramularia > Ramularia collo-cygni. The sequence goes on from NW_019716260.1 coordinate 634,764, forward strand.
ACAGCCTTATTTCATCGCTGGTATGTCTCCGATTCTCTCCAAATCACGAAAGGACTTTGCTAACATTCCAAATCTAGGCTTCTTCTTTCCTCAACAGTTCTTTCAACTGGCATGGCTGTACAAGCTCTGGAAACTCGATGCCAAAAACCCAAAGGAGAAGAAAGAGCTGGATGAGATTGTCCGATTCGTACCTTACTATGCTCTCGGAAACGTCTGTAAGTCAAGTCGAAGAGCAAGATTTCTTAACCCGTGAAATTTTTTTCGAGACGTGCGCTGACCAGGAGGACTATAGGCATAGGAACGTGGATGTTCTTCTGGAATTCCGAACAGCTCAAAACAGCCAACATCTTCGTGTTTATCAACACCCTTGCTCAGCTCTACTACGTCTTCACGCAGCTAGCTCCCATGAACACAAAGTCCTGGCCCAGCATCCTGACACACGTCGTCAGCAAGACATTCGCGGGGATCGGCGTCTTGGACATTCTCCACAATACTTCCGTGGGGTGGTTTCTAAACGAGACTCCCAGCACGGCGGTCAAGGTCTTGACGGGGTTGGGTTTCGCGGGATTGRGTGCTTGTAGCGATTGGATCTTTGGAGGTTGCTTGGTGTATGACTTGGTCGGCATTGCGGTCGGGCAAGCTTCGTACTCTAGTGATGCGGGCTGGCCGAAACTCTTGGGTGCTTATGCCGTGGGCAGTGCGGCGATTGTCGCGGCGAAGAACTATGTGAGGTGAGCGTGGTTGTGTCTTTTTGGAGATGGCAGATCGGTCTGCTGATTCGGTGTTTAGGCCGCCTTATGTTARGAGTGATTATGAAGCGTTGGTGGCAGATGAGGTTGATAATCAGGCTTGAGGTGTTTGGTTGGCTTGTGTACTGCTAGGTTCGGTTTAAGGTATCTCATTCACTTACTGATGTTCGAAAGGAAGGAGCGACCTGACAACTGTGAATCACTTGCCCAGCATCACCCGTCCCGTTAGCAGAGTCGCATCCATAAGAACGCCATGACATGCAACCATTGAAAGAAGGAAGCTGTTACAGAACTGGGTGATGATTGAAGTGAACGATGTTGGGGTCACATGTAGGCCCACCCGCATCTTTCTACCGCTCTCTCACGGCGTCGTGACTTGACTGAGCTTTCATGAAGCAATTCGTGGCTATGTTCGTGGACTTTATCTGGCAATACACATCTTACAAGTTGTACACGAGTCGGACCTTCCAGGTTTGAATGTTGTCCACGACTTTTCCGTGCCGCAGGCCATGTCCAAGGCAGGTCTAGACATTCCACCTCTGATAGAGTCGTATTCTGATCGCCACTCATCGCTGTCACAATCGCATGTTGTTGATGTCCAGAGTTTCCTCCATCTATGCAGCTCTGCTCTTTGGCCTTCCGGACCCAACACGCTTCGCCTGCGGTCTCTGCAAATGCGTGGCTGGGATCCAGCTCTCATCGTAACCCTTTGATCCGGTTGTGACCGCTGGGCCATCGGCGTCAAGCACCGGTACAGCTTCGGATGGATCGACTGGCTTGGAGCCTCCAGATGAACGCTTCGCACGCTCACCACCCTTGCCGCCACGCTTCTTCTGGGGGAATAGAGTTGCGATCCATGTGTTGTAGATGAAGTAGCAAGTACCACCGAACGCAGCGAGGAGGAAGGTGTAGAGGAAGATGCTGGGAAAACTGTCAGTGAATGTAGAAAAGCAAGAGCTATAAGATGCAACGTACATCTGAGGGTCCCAGATGTTAATGGGAGCCTCAACAATGGACACGGTCTCCTTGAATGCAGTCACGGTGAAGATTCTCGGACCGCGAGAGATCATGGTCGTCAATTCCAGAGTCACATCCTGAGGGTGCATCTCGGTCGCGAAAGCATAAGTGAGAAGCTCGGTGGTCTTTGGCTGGACCAGAGTGTCGAACTTGGCTCCTGTCAAGTTCCTGATCACCACCGGCGGGTCCGGAGCGCCAGGAGTGCCCGAAGGTGACAAGAGAGCACCAATGGCGATGAGAGCATTGACGGGAACCTCCTCGTTGTTGGTGACGTGGAGCAGAGCGCGGGTTGGACGGCCATTGACCATTTTCACCCCAAATATCTCGGCCTCGGGAAATGTGACCTTGACGTCCACGCTGAGCGGCAGCTCATTCCTCTTGTCTTCCCACTGCTGTTCGCCCGTCTCCGCGTACTTTGCCATGTCCTCCCATTTCACGTCGCCAATGTTGGGGTTTGCTTTAGGGACGGCTTCCTCAACCTGCAGCTTCGATTAGATGTTGTGTCCCATTAAGCTGTCACGGAATCGCGCATACCTTTACGGTTTCGGCATCTTCGGCGGCGATGACATTGACGGCGCTAAGAGCAGCTACGGCGAATGCCGCAAACCTGAAAGAGACCATGTTGGCGGTGTTTGGCGGGATGCAATGTCAATGTCAAGAGCAGGAGCAAGAGGCAAGCTTCATCTATAAAGTTGCACGCGAGAGCCAGGTGTCCCTCGTGTTCACTCGGCCCGATCGGCGGTCGACTTGCCAGGTGCCGTCTAGCGTCCCGTCTGCTCTCTCAGGCCTGGACCTCAATATCACCATGGCCAGGCTCAATGTTGACAGCGCTTACTATACCGTTGATGGAATGTTAGTAACGCCGCAGGGATAGAGACAAGTAACTTCCTAGCTCACGATTCCTCCGTTTCTTCCTTTCTGTACCCAAATCTAACCGCAGCCACGTTCAGGCTTCACATCCGTGTATCCGCCACATGCACCAAAGCGTAGAGATCCTGTTTGCCACGAAGGTCTATACACGGCCGTATTGATTGATCCAGCTGCTGGCTATCTGAATACCCGGCACTTCTCGCCATGAACATGTTCAAGCGCAGCAAAGACAAGGACAAAGACAAGCCCAAAAGTCCCAAGGCAAGGTCGCTCGGAGATGAGAATGTCGAAGGGGAGAAAGATGGCAAGACCTCTATGACCGACAAACTCACAACTTATACGAAAACCTACCTGAAGCAAGCTCAGTCATGGACAGCCAAGGAAGCCAGTGATGCGAAGAAGGAACTGCAGAAAGCCGCCGGTCTGGGAGAGAGGCCGAATGTTGTCCCCGAGGGCGAAGCGCTCGTTACCGGCGAGCCCAGGACCGTGGAGTTGGGTTGGGTGAGTGCTGTTCTTCTGGAGATCGAAGTAAAGTAGAGCATAGCCGCTGACACGCCACCTGTAGCATCCCGTAGCAGGCGCAACCGGGAAATGGTTCGCCGAGAAGACGGTGATTGGTAAACAGATCAGCCAGAAGATTGGCCACTACCCAGACCCGACACAGCATTGGGCTGTGATTGTTGGTGACTATGTGCATCAGCTATGGATGGTACGATCAGCAGGTAGTATCTGCACAACAACTGATCCCCAACGCCAAGCACGAGCTGATCATTCATGTACCTTAGGATAACAATCTCGACATCATATACATCAACGAGAAACTCAACCGCGACGACTGGCATCTCTTCGAAGTCGGCAAAACACGCTTCAATGACCAAGCTCTTTACGAAGCCAGCCGCATGACCATCCACAACATGTGAGCAAGCAACTCACCATGAGACGCATCCTCGCACTACTAACACCTCCCATCCAGGCGTGAAAAGCGCCCCGCATACAATCTCATCAGCAACAACTGCCAAAACTTCGCCGTCGAGCTACTTAAAGCCATCCAAGTCGGCGCCCATCGCGAATTCGGCACCACATTTGCCATATATCAGCGCGCCACTGGTAAAGGCGCGATTAGGGATCTCTTCGCCGGACAACCAGAAGCCGATCCGCCACAATTGCAGGATGATGAAGCGGAGATGCCGCCGCCGAAGAGACAGGACACTTTGAGTTTCGCACAGCAGGTCATTGATGACAATACCGCGAGGTTGAATTATGAAGGCGATCCGAGAGGTGGGTAGAAACCGTTTCTCCGCTCAGTACGACGTGCTGTCGCTTCGGTTGTCGACGTCTTACTGGCGAGGAGACGTCATTAGTCGACAGCATGTTGTTGACAGCAAACTAGACATGAAAGATTATCTGCTGCGCAGGTGAAGAAATGCCGAGGAAAGTTCTCGCGGAGAAATGAAAAGCAGTATACGGAATCGTATACTTATCCCTTATCGAATGACCTGTAGCCTTGAAGGACAGGGTCAGATTGACATTGAAACTTCGCTTACTCGATGAAATATGAACATGATGATAGCTCTCAAACGATCCATTTTTATCCAATGGCAACTCATGACATCTCATGGACCGGCGGCGAAGCTTGCCGCGAAACATCCGAGTACCTTTTACGTTCTCGTTAGCATGACCAAAGGAACTGGGCAGATCTGGCTCACCTCGTGTGCATATTTTGCAAAGATGGCCGACTATCAGGATAGGAGAAGCCCCTAAAAGTATCCGCTTGCCTCATCTCAGGACTGACGGCCGGGTGTGGCATGTGGCCATAACCAGGGAACGCGCCACCGTCTGCTTCCTGCAAACTTGGAGGTTTGGCTTCATTTGGGTGATGTTGAGCCACTTGAGCGTATGGAGGCAGGTAACTTGTGTGTCTGCTGTTGGGCCCTCCATAGCCTTGGTCGATGTCTGGGTTTGGCGGCGGCGGAGCTCCTGTATTATTCGGCGTTCTGGAAAGGCGCAGTTGTTCTGAAAGAGTCTTGGAGCGACCGAAGAAATCTGGGAGATGGTTAGTGGGAGTTGATATGGTCCATGAAGCGGTATTAGACGGATCGAGACGTAGGTAACTCACTGCGAGATTGTCAGCATTTGTCGTTTCGTATAAGAAGAGGTTTTACTTGAACCCACCAGAAAAGACCTCCTGCGAGAGCAAGAAGCGCAACGCCTCCAATCACAATGCCCACGATAGCACCAGTTCCAAGGTCAGACGACTTTTTGTCTTCGCTTGTGTTCGAGGAACTGTCTGGAGTTGAAATTGCAGATGTCGTGCTGGAAGTCGGAGTAGTGCCTGATCCCGTAACGGTAACGGYCGCAGTATGAGCTAGGTTTTCCATTGAAGTCTTGACATCTGCTGGAAGTGGTTGGCCTGGCGTCAATACATATGCGGCTTCCTGTACGAAACTTAGTGTTTCTCCTCATCTCCTCATCGATGAAGCCTACCCGCGCGAGTTTGATTTGCGTCTCGATGGAGTGGTTTGCATCCGCATTGATTGCCCCTAACATGGCCCAGTTGACACAGCTTCCAGGCGCACCGCAATAAAAGAATGTTGGCGCAGTGGAGTTGATGGTCAAATTCCAAGTGGGAAGCTGTCCTGTCTTAGTCTCAACAAGTGTAGTCCTCGCGGTTGGGTCACTCACATTGCCATCACTGACATCCTGTGCGTTGGGAGTCATAACACCGCTGTAGAAACCACCCTGACCATTCTCCTCCAAGTCTTCATAAGGTATACAAGGATAGCCATATTCTGCGMGAATGACCGAATGATTACCAGGCCAGAACTTGAAGGTGACAATGTCACCGGGAAGGGCGTTGATGCTGTTCGGGGTGAAGTAGTGCGTCATATTGCTGACTTCGATCGTGTGTACGGTAATCTCTCCCTCCGCCGTCGACTGGGTGGTAGAGTTGATGGCTCCCGTCGGACCGTTGACATCTTGACCAGATGCGACGCGCATCAGAGCAGCGAGACACAGGGCAAGCAGCCAAGCAGACCATATGCCAGACATCTTGAGCGAGCGGGCTCGATGTGTATGTGTAACCGCAATGAAAAGCTCCGTTGAAATGGACAGACCCGGCGCTTAAAATGACAGCGCTTCTTTGAGACGGAGGGAAGAAAGAGAAAAAGGAAAGGGACGGCATGTGCACGGCAGACATGTAGCTATCGTGTGGCTTACTTGCAGCAATTGGAAGGATCCGTACGGTGATAACTGAAGCCTGACTTTCCACTAATAGAAGCCTGCACTTACGCCTTCGCATTGGAGCTCGCAAGCTTGGCCTAGAGTCCTCGCTACAATTCGTCGCTCGGTACGCTGGTGGCCTCGCTGTCATCGTAAGTTGGGCTCGCTTGTGTGCTCTTCGCGTAGCATATCAGAATGAAGTCGTGTCTGGGCATTCTCAAGGCTCTCATTTATCGACAAGTCAGGCCTCGTTTATCAGCGGGGATGGAGCCGTGGTCCGAGTTGCGAGCTTGACGCATCGGCTGTGAGGTGTGTGAGGTGTGCAGGAAAGGTGCATCTTACTGTGAGATGATGCACGCATCCTTGCCTTTGTTGTTAGCGATGGCGTGGGGCATGCGCCATGCGTCGGCCTTGACCGGTGGCTGACCCAACAGACAAGATACCACAACTTGGAAAGAGTAGCGGTTGGTTGGCTATGAATGATGGAGTGAGGTCTTCTTGGCTGTTGTAGAGGCTGTGCACGTGGCACATTAATACTGAAAATGAGTCCTTACCTTAAGGTATGTCTGTGTTTTCGCAGAGATGCGAAACTGATGACCGTGTTCACTTTAGGTTCGAGTCCCCGTTGGAACGGCAGTTGTCATCGGACGGAAGGCCGGGCCGTCGCTTAGTCCCGATTCACTTTATTAATAACCTATTGGTCAATCTTCTAGATCCCTCGAAGACCGGTGACTTCCTCGGTTTTCATGGTCATCACGATTCAACGACATTACAACATGTAAGTCGGGACGCCACGACAAAAGCTCACTATTYTATACCTACTTGAGCAAAGGACGTCATGGCTAAATCAAAGGGCAAGAACAAGGTCAAGAATGACCAAAAGACCGAGTCGACAGCAGCCGCGACATCTCCTCTCACTTTGTCTGAACTTCGACAAAACGGTGGTCTCTGGTACAAGGTCCTCGTCCTCATCTACGATTTCCAACATCAGAAGGATGCGGTCAGCAAACGCCGCACTGACGCGACCGTCGACTCCACATACATAAGTGCGCCATATTTCACACCTGAAGAAGCAGAAGTCGTCAAGACGACTCTCGTGGACGACTCCGTCACCATCGTAGAAGCGATCCACACGGCTCTTGGGAGCTTCACCGACAAACGCGAAGCCAGCGGCGACTATCGCCCGTGTGGCCCTCACGATATGGTCCCGGCTTTCCTGTCCTGCTTTGGTATCGACAAGGCAGAGATTGCAGACGAGAGGTTTGTCTCACGAGTCGCACGATAAGGACTGAAGATTGGATGAAGCAGTTCTGATATTCCTCCTTTGAGCAATAATCTCCGCGCGAAGCAACGGTGTGCGAGCTCGTAAAGATACGAGCTGTGCCGCAAGGAACGAGTTTTCCAACAGAACAACGAGCAGTCGCTCATTCAAGTGCCGCTGCCGGTCATGCGCGTAGAGGATCCCTCGTCAGCGCCAAAACAGTGTCCGCTACCTGCCATTTCGAAAAATCACCGACGATACAAGCCCGAGGCGATTCACGCGAGTTTACTGTGCCTCATTGTTTGATGCAGAGGTAGAGTGGGGCTGCCCCTCCGAGTTTAGTCCAAATCTCTCAGCCAAGGCCTCTCGCCAAGGCTCTAGCCGTTCATCACATGCATAGCGCAAACTTTTGGCGCTTGAATCGATAGTCTGCCCGTGCTGCGCGCTTTTAGGCAGGCTCAAACGCACTAACTGAGCCAAAGCATACAACTGCCAAACTGTAAGGGCGCTTGTACTTTTCACTTGGGACTTATTGTCAGTAATACAAACCATTCAAAGGGTTACATCGCGCCAGCTGTGGAGCGCTCGTAGTCATTACAATCATTCGCGGGTGCGTTACAGCCGCACAATCCCTCCGTACCCTCATCCTGCATCTGGCATGTTTCTCTTCGTCTCATCTTGACCGAGACAACACAACTCACTCTCCTTCGACCAGCAAACATGCAACCACTCCTTGGACTCCCGTTCCTGGCATTCGCATTTGCCCAGCAGTCAGGAGTGCATCTGACAGTCCTACCTTCCGAATCACCAACGGTCACCCAAGCCGACAACTGGCGCTGCGCAACCAAAGACATTGTCGGCTACTTCGAACCTCCATACCCAACAGGAGCCCTCTACTCCGCCCGCCTTTCCTACGGCGACGAAATCCAACCCTGTACCTATACAGGCGGTGCTCTCTGTCCCTTTCCCGAGAAATCCTTATGGTGCGGATTTTCCACCGCGATTCCCTCAACTCTCCTGGACCAATACGAATCCTACGGCAGTACAGCAGCCTCTTGGTGGGGCGCCCGCAGCTCCGCGGCCGTTTCAATCGCTGAAGAATGTCCTCAATCATGGTGGCTCGCTAGAGACCGTGTGTCATTCGGTGCGACCAAATTGAATCTGACTATAATCGAGGCTGAGTGCTATGCGGAAGCACACGCGACTTCCAGTGGACCTGTACAGACCAGCACTTTGACGAGTTCTACTTCGGGAATCAGTGGACCTCTACAGACCAGCACTTTGTCGAGTTCTGCTTCGGGAAGCAGTGGATCTACACCGACGCAGACTCCAGATGTGGACAGTGCGGGAGTTAAGCGGGCTGAAAATGCGGCGTTCTGGTCGGCTGCGGGTACCTGCATTGCTGCTGGCGCTATCATCTTGGTTCTCTGATGATACGCTTGATAGCTTGTCGACGTGCGAGCAGATTTGCAAGCTGTCCGGGAAAAATGGGAGGCTCGTCCAGGAGCCGACGAGCCACGGAAGTTGTTAGTGTGGGAAACAGTGTCTGCTCTTCGGTGTTGTTGTCTTCAATATTTCTTCAGCTCTCCACGCATCCGAGGAGACTTCCAGTTCTGGAGGACGACGGGTTGAATTTGACAAAAATCGCAACTATGCGAATGGAGACTATCATGCGGAGATGACCTGGTCGGGCCTTCCTTCGATGCGTCGAGACTCGAGAGCGTACATTCCTCTATTTCATGATCGCTAGCAGTCAAGCTTTCCGACTTTCAGAAACTTGCAATTGGGTTGGCCTCCGGGAGCCCTAGCTGATCTTTTGGCGCTTTTTAAGCTCGCATATCCTTTCGTATGCTGCGCGGAACGGCTTCCCCAGCGGCTATGCGAGGTACGCTGGCATGGAGCGAATGGGACCGTCTTTCGAGGAGCCATATCAACGGGATCATGCGAGGAAAGCCCCTTTTTGCACCTGGCACTAGGCAAACGAAGCTTAGTTTGGCGTGCCAAGGCGGCGCGGCTACCGTAGTGTGATTCGGGCTTAAACTCGCGCTTAGCGCCCTTTGCGGGCGAGTTCACTGTGTCCACATCACCCAATAGGGCTGGTCTAGTAATGACTTCGCCGCTCCATCTCCAATCCTTCGATCTGGACCCCGCTGCTTGAAACCCACATGTCCCACGGAGCGGCATGGCCTTTGTGAGCGAGAGAGGGAGAAAGATACCCATGGAGACGAAGCTCGATGCTCCATTACGCGACACCGAGTCTCTTATTGGCGGAGAGGCGTGCAAAGAGATTTTCTGCGCACTAGAGCAGCGTCGAAAGATCCACATATCGTAGTTGCTGATCCTCGCATACAGACACGATGCTCATCTGCCGTCGACACGGTCAAATACGTCTAGGATAAAGGCGAGGATCCGGAAAGCGCGTTCAGCTGGTGGCCTAGTCCATGTGAGCCAGACGGTCTCGTCCCGAACGAGGCAAGAACAAAGTCTTTGAAATCATGGACCAGATCGCAGAGGGTTTTAGCAGTTTCCCGAAGCCGAAGAACATCGAGAAAGGAAGCGGAAAGAAAGGCGGTGACGGCAATCCCCATTTCCCGAACTTCGCCTCCAATGTATGAGACTTCGTCAACGCTCTTCACCTTCGCTCCTCATGCTCCTCCACAAGACTCTTCACAGCCTCAATGCACTCCTCCTTGCGATATTTCTCTAGATCGGGCCATCCGTGTTCGCGAAAAACATCTTGGATCCGTGGGAAGAGTACACCCGGGTCCCAGTCTGGACATTCCTGCTCTCCGTCGAAGTCCTCCAGAACCTCCCAGTCTCTCCGTAGTCCATATGGGACGTAATTGAATTCCCGAAAGTGATGCTCCAGCATTCTAAAGAAGTCGGTAATTTCCCATGCACAACGGCCTATACCACCACGCCATTCTTCTTCTTCCTTTATAGCATAATCCCATACTTCAGCCGTTATGACGGGGAAGAGGTGGTTCGTAGTAGAGGCTTCGTGTACTGGGCCTGGACCAGCATGAGGCCCGGTGTAATAAACAACCCCGAGCTTAGTGTCGAGGAGCATTTGGAAATCTGGGGTTTTTAAAAGTCCGACGACATGGGCCGGAATGTGGTGCCAAATGTGTTGTGTCACGCGCAGGAAGGAGTCCTTTTGTTCTGAAGAGAGAGGATCAGGGAGCTCGGCGATATCGCGGGCTCGTAGGGCCCAGTCTTCAARCTCACAGCCTGATGCTACTATAGTACAAAGTGCTTGTCAGTGAAGAATTATGTGACCTAGATTTGTTGGGAGCGAACCACATACCTTGAACTTCGCGGTCGACAKGGGAAGGTCGAACGTATGGGATATGGCGAAGTAAATTGATGACTTCATCTGATTTTTCGAGCTCACGAACGGCGTCCATGTCTGGCCATCCGCTCTCTGGCGGCCATACAATGTCGTCTGAGGATATGTACCTAAAGAACAACAACAAGAACGAGAATTAGCGTACGACAGGTTTGGGTCTTGGTAAGGCACGCTCTACACCTCGTTTTACACTTATACGTACATCGATTCTAAAAATTTGTAGAATTGCCTGATTGCCGCGACCGTTGCATCGTGCGAGTAGGTGATTCTGGCTAGGTCGGGCGCGACCTGCCAAAGCGGTAACAGTCCAGTTTCGGGATCGCGGTCACTATTACTKTCGCTACCATCGTCTGACATGCTGATTCGACAGGACTACTGAATTCGTAATAATATCGTAAGAGTAGGTGAGGGCGGCGCTGGTCGACGGCGATAGGATAGGATGCGGAGGGTGGGTGTTTCGGGGATTACTTCGCGAATGATGTTAGCGTGCGTGCGATAGCCTATACAACCGGCGCGCTAGGCGTATACGGCCGCGACTTATTCTAACTACTTATCGTATACTATTAGCTCCGTTCATTCTATTAATTACTCTAGATCTTTTACTTTCTATACTAGCTATCCTTCGAAATTTAGTAGGTTATTATATATTTCTAAGATTAGATTTTAATAATCTTAAAAAGAGCTTTAATCTAAGCTACTTAATATTTAATATTAGCCTAGATCTTAAATATATCTTTAAGCTATATTACTCCTTTCTTTAATCTTTCCTTATAGATTTTTTTATTATATATTAACTAAGTAGTAAAATATATTAGATATTTTAAAAAATACTATTAGAAAATTTAGCTATAGTTTATTTTAATCTAATTACTAGTTTATATATAAAGTAGAATATAATATTAAAAAGTTTAGAACTAAAGGATTTAATTTAATAGATGTTAAAACCTAATAGGTTTAGAAAGGGAAGAGAGCTTAGWGTAGAATCTACTCTAAGGTRATTCCCTAGTTAGGTAATTAGGATGCTAAGGCTAAAGGTATATACTTATTCTTAATATTTAGTTCTTAAGATAATTAATTTAATTAATATACTTGTTTAGTTCCTACTTTAAGTACTATATACCTTATAATAAATTAGTTTAAGATTAGAGTCTCTTATCTTACCCTTTACTACTATATCCTACTACCTCCCTAGCCTCTAGTTTTGGATTTTTAGTTAGATAATTTTAATAGGTTATAAGCCTAGATTTTGCTAAACTAAAGGAAAGAACTTTAACCTTAAAGTAGTAAAGATATTCCCTACCTTATACTAGTATATAAAAAAGGGAAAAGAGGATTTTAGATCCTCCTATACTACCTTATAAGAGATACTAAGGATTAGTATATAGATAAGCTAGGAAGAAAATCTAAAAGAATAAGGGTCTAAAGCTATAAAATAGTTAAGGCCTATTTATTAAAGCCTATACTAATATACCTTCTTCTCCCCTACTACTAAAAGCCTTAGTAGGACTAAGCTAAATAAAAGAAATTTTTTTATTTTATAAAGATAGAGGATAATAAGAATATAACCTCCTAAGCTAGGATTTTAATTCTAGGAAGGGAGAACTAGAAGAGATAGTTTAATCTCTAGAAAGATAATCTAGAAAGAAAAGATGTCTTTAATACTATTAAGTTAATAATAATAGTTAATAAAGGAAAGATTACTATATAGCTAAAGAAAGACTAGCTAGGAATTATAGTATAAAATTTAAACTTTAGTAAGAGTAATATAAAATGCAGATATAAACTAAGATTAAGGATTAATTTAAATAATATAAATAAGCTCTAAGCTAATTTAGCTTTACCCTATACTACTAAGATATAGATCTTTCTACTTTTAAAGTATAGTAAGGTTCTAACTACTTATATAATAGTTATAGTTTAGGAACTTATTAATTTTAGAATAATAGATAATAATTTAATTAGATTAGCCTAGAGTAAAATTAGTTAGATAGCTAAAAGAATTATAGAAGTTAATCTAAAGGAAGCTTACTATAAAGACCCCTATAGGAAAGCTAGGATCCTGTTAAATATTAGTCGGAGGTTCGCAGATTTTTAGGGGTGGAGTAAAAGAGTATCTTAATCTTTAACTAGCTTACTATCTCCGACAGGTAGTANGTACGTATCTATCGACTAAGCGTAATTTATACCGTTCGTTAGAGGAAGTCTAGTATACTATCGAGTACGCTTTCGCCGTTACTCTACGCCCTCTAAGTTAAGCTCGATAAGGACCTTATATAACCGGTTACGGCTAATATAGTTATACTATGTTCGTATATACTCGTAGAGTATTTGTCGACTATACTCTTCGATCGTTCCGTAATCTAGTTTATATTAAAGGATCGCTCGTATCTATTACTTAGACTCCTCCCTCCTTTTAAGCGGAACTCGCTTATATAGCCCTATCTTCTTACGTATAACCGCTAGCCGTAGTATACTAATCCTTACTCTATCCCTATTAAATATCCTTACGGTTTTATTATCCGTTAGCTAGAGGACGTAAAAGGCGTAGCTAATACGCTCTCGAAGGAACGTAGTATCCTTAACGTTAAACGGCTACGCACGAACGGCCTAGTCCCTTAGCCGTCGCTATAGCGTATATATTACAATCGATACTCTATAGTTATCGAACAATATACGATAGATATCCGAATAGCTACTACCCCTAAGAATGTAGTATTCGATCTATTAGCGATACTCTTCGAGGTCGGCTCTTAATCGCGGTATAGTTAGTTATACTATTGTTAAATATTAGTCGGAGGTTCGCAGATTTTTAGGGGTGGAGTAAAAGAGTATCTTAATCTTTAACTAGCTTACTATCTCCGACAGGCAGTACTTAAAAGTAGGAACTAATATATTAATTTTGTTAATTATCTAGAGATGTGTCTCTATCTCCTAAGAAGAGATTTTACCCTATATAGAGTTATATAACCTTGTAGCTACTTAGCTCTCTGTTATATTAGATGTACAGCTATTCTATAACTGCACTTTCTAACATAATACACCTAAACTAACTAGCTTACTAAAGTAGTAAGAAAAGGACTTAGGAATCTACCTAGACCTAACTAATTTATATAACTCTCTTTAGAATAGGGTTATAGAAAGATCTATCTAAACTTTGGAAGATATAATTAAGGTAATAATTAAAAAGTCTAGAATACTAATTAATTTCTAGCTAAAAGCACTTTCTACCTAATATAAAATTAGAAATAGACTCCTAAATAGACTAGTTATAGAAGACTTTCCTCTTTTACTTAAGGAAGTATTTAGTAGAGTAAAACCTTTAATATACTATCTTAGAGTATAAGGTTATTAAGTTATTATATATATAGATCTAAGATCTTAGCTATAATAGGCAAGATTAGATAAACTTATAAATAGAGGTAAGGATGCTATATTTATTAGATATATTAAGGGAACCTCTAAGTTATAGCTCTTCTAGGATCTAGATATAAGAGCTATAAAATAGCACTCTAATATAATCTTC
>NW_019716260.1:651701-770435 GCF_900074925.1 Ramularia collo-cygni
CTTAAATTAGGATAAGGTAGCACTTAATAAGGTTAGGGATAATTCCCTAGATTAGGCTTATTTAGTAAGGAATGCTTTCTTAGTAGTCTTCCTTATTTTCCTAAATTTAGAAACCTCTTTTCTAATTATTTCCTCTATTACCTTCTTAAATTCTTTAAGAGAGTCTCTTCTTTTCTTAACCCTCTTTAATAAAGAGGAGGAGTATTTCTTACTAGAGATCTTTCTCTTTTTAGGCTTTAGAGAATCCCTATTTCTAAATAGGAAATTTTCCTAAGGTCTAATTGCTTTCTTTACCTTTCCTAGCTATAGATAATCTTATATAAAGTGTTATCTATTATAGAGGAAGTATGTTCTTATCCTTCTAAAGGCTACTATTATAAAGTCCTCCTTATAATAAAGGTCCCTTACTTCCTAAGATTTAAGGATAAGTAGGATCTGTTTATAGTTCCTAGTAAGTATTAGCTAGGCTATAATTGCATTCTTAGTTAATTTAAACTTAGGAGGGAGTACTAAAAGAAGGATCCTAAWTTTCCTTTTAGGTTCTTTTATATATAACTCCCTTTTATTAACCTCTRTAATCCTCTTTACTATTAAACTAATCTATACCTAGGCTAATCTTACTATATCTTCCTCTCCTATTCTAAAGTTTATAAGTTGTTATACTATTAATATAGCATATGCTATAAGCACCTTACTATACTTCTTCTAGAGGAAGAGCTAGATTTTAGCAGCTATCTTTATATCTATTAATAATTAAATCTTATCTGCTTTATTTAAGCTAACTCTTAATCTTAGCTTATACCTGCACTTAGCATTCTCCTTTTAAAAGTTTAGCTAGCTAGCTATTCTTATAACCCTAGTATCTAGATTAAGGAGTAATAAATTGTTTAGGTTAATTAATCCCTTAATATTATAGAAGATGCCTTTTCCTTCTAGGTTGTCCCTCTATAGTTTAAACTATCTTTTCTAGTTCTCTCTTATTAGGATTAGAATCCTAATATAGGTCTAACTATCCTTCTCTTCCTCTATTTTAGTATATAAATAGCTTAGTCCTACTAAGGCTTTAGTAGTAAAGTAAAGGGTATGTATATGTTTTAAGGCTTTAGATTTAGAGTCCTCTACTCCTTATAGCTATTAGACAATCCCTTAGTCCTAATAGTTAAATGTTCTAAACCCTTAGGAACTAATCTGTCTTCTATGTTTTCTTCTTATCTAACCTGCTATTAAAACTCCTAGTAGTGCAAGATAGGGTACTAGAAACTAGTGTCCTTTCTATATTAGCTTTATAAGGTAGGAGAAACCTTTACTACTTTAAGGTTAAGGTCTTTTTTCCTTCGGCAAACCCGGGCTTATAACCTATTAAATATTAGTCGGAGGTTCGCAGATTTTTAGGGGTGGAGTAAAAGAGTATCTTAATCTTTAACTAGCTTACTATCTCCGATAGGCAGTACTTAAAAGTAGGAACTAATATGTTAATTTTGTTAATTATCTAGAGATGTGTCTCTATCTCCTAMGAAGAGATTTTACCCTATATAGAGTTATGTAACCTTATAGCTACTTAGCTCTCTGTTATGTTAGATGTACAGCTATTCTATAACTGCACTTTCTAACAACTATAACTTATAAGTTAAGAGAAAAGTAGTTATCGAGGGATATAAAAGACTATAAAACTATACCGCTTATTCGACTATAAAGTAGGGGTACGGGGGGCGGTATCTACTCGTAGTATGTTCGTAGCTACGTTCGCTAGTTATATTCGCTTAGACTATATAGCTCCGAGCTCGAATTAGCGCATTAATAAGCTCTATTTCTAGAGTTTGCTCTATAAGGAGCGGGGAGGTATATAGCTAGGTTAATAGTACGATAAAACAATAGAACGATAAAACGATAGAACGATAAAACGATAGAACGATTAAACGACAAATTAGTAGAAAAAAGGGGCTCTATACGAACACCTATACGAATATAAGCGAATAGGACCTCCTACCTTAGTCTAGTCGATATACCGTATCCGGCTAGGACTACGAAGTTATATTCGCTAACTATTCTTACTACTCGTAATATTAAGCTCGTAATCCTCGAATAGAAAGTTTGTTTAATACGTTTAAGAAGTAATCTACGGCGGCGAATAGTACTACGAGTACTACGAATATAATAGCCGCTCTCCCCCCTAGATTTAAATCCGCGTTTTATTACTTCTAAACAAAGGTAAGGCTTATTAAAAGAACGTATCTAGGGTACTAAGCTACGTTATATACTCGGCTAGTAGTAAACTAATATTATCTCGCTAGAGCGCTCTACTAGCGCTAGCGACTCTATTAAAGACCCCTACTAAAGGTAAGTAACGATAAGCTCCTCTAGTTCTAACTAAGCTAGTTACTACTACTACTACGAGCTTCCGGATTTAAGCTATATCTAAGGTATAGTTTTAGAAGGTTATAGTATACGGCCGAACTAAGAAGTAGATATACTAAGAGCTAGAGCTATACGGACAATTTAAGGATAGCTAGACCGAATAAACGTTCCTTAAGTTAGAGCGTTTATTACTTAACTTTACGTACGAGAGGATAGATTAAAAGATACGCTATACGAGTATAGAGTAGAACTACTATAGCTATTAGTTTATAAATAAGTTCGATCTAGTTAGCTACTAACCGGCTGTTATTAGTAAAAGAGCCCTTAAGGCGGACACCTTAGAAGAGAAACTCCTTACTTTTAATACTATTAAACTAAAGGGCTAAACACCGTACGTAGAGTTAAACATTATCGTATTTACTATAGATAAAACCTTATTATAAAGGGCTAGAAGGCTCTTAAGTTCCGAGCTACTATCTCGGTCTCTATTACTAATACTAACGAATACTATAACGATTACGGCGAACGTAGCTAGCGAAGGACCGCTACCGCCTTACGTTAAGGTTAAAACGATACTTCCGATAGGGTAACGCCCTATTAAAAGTAGCTTATAGAGCAGCCGTATAATCGATCTATTAAAGCTACTAGAGGTAGTAGATCTTACGAATACGGTAACGAGTAGAGCGAATACGGAAGATACGGCTTTCGCTTCTCGATTAGCTAGAGCTACTATAGCTACTATAGCTAAGGTAAGGGCTATAAAGGCGAAGGCCGTAAAGGCAAAAGCTATAAGCGTAAAGGCCGCTAAGGTAAAGACTACTACTACTAAGGCTAAGGTTACTATAGCGAGTATAGTAACGAAGGTAGCGAATATAGTAAAGGACGTTATAAGTGCTATAATAAACGTTACGAATAGCGAACAGCTTGCTCTACCGTTACCTAAGTAGCTAAAGAGAAAGAAGTAACGATAAGAATTACTACTATTAGGTATAAGTCTAAGATCTACTAAAAAGTAGCGAACGCCTTAACGAACGGCTACGAGTAATATAAAGCAATTTCGAGTAAAGTTATTAGAGTATGCGGTTATTATAGCTTGTTTAGCCTAAGTTAGCTTAAGTTAGCTTAAGTTAGCCTTAAAATAGCCTTACTTTTCGTCGCATTTCCTATACTATACCTCTTAAAATATACTAAATAAACACTAAATTATATATATATAATTACTAGATATAAAGCTTAATAGCCTAAGTTTTTAAACAACTAATACTACGCGAGTGCGCTACGAGTACCGTTATAGCCATTATTTTAGTAAGCTTGACGAGCTTGACTTCAGAATTTGAATTGTCGAAGTGTGAGATCCGGAGCTCCTTAAGATCACCTAGACCCATTCCGGACCTCTCCGATCTTGACGAGACCTCGGGAACCTACGGCATCCTTCACAAACCTACTTGAAAGCTTCAGCGGACGCCGGCAGCGCTAATGACTTGGCCATTCTGGCAGCGTGAACGACACGCCATATCGCGTCTGCACTTTTGCATCTGCGGCTGGATGTGACTGCACCTGCCATTACATGCGTCTCCAACCTTGCGAACATCTACGCCTCAGACTTGAATCCTTCCGCGCTTCAATAGCTGTTGTCAATGATGACTGCATCGATGAGAACCGATTCATCGCCCACACCGCGGCGCAGCACGATTCCGAGGACATCGTGCAAGACGACAGGCAATATTTAAAGGTATCCGTTTCCCATCATTCTGGCTGCCACTCCAACACTTACTGCCATCAATCGATTAGCATTGGATCTTTCACCATTCAACAGGACATTATTCCAACTCAGGCCAACAATTTGACCATGATGTGAGCCTCTCGAACGCGTTCAGACGCTGCACAACTGACTCCCGCATAGTGCCTCCACTACGGTTGCTGCTCTCTCAGCACTCCTTTTGTCAGCTGGCATCTATGCTGCTCCTATCTCAGACGATGCTGTACGTTGTTTGGGCACATGCTAGGCTTCCAGTTCGTTAACACCCAACACAGGCTGCTGTCTCTCCAGACAGACAATGTACGATCTTGATCAGTTACTCGGCTGAAGCTGGCYATGTCAGCTGCATTGGTCCCGGCCTCACACAGCGGTACTATGCCGAGATCGACAACGAGTCCGACTTCCCAATGGACACACTGATTGCAGCCGACAGCTGTGGGTTGACCGGGAATCAGTACGCAAGTACCGAATATCACGCGGCCAATAACTCGATCACTTTTTGTCAATTCTCGGGGGGATCTGTCCCACCAGGGGAGCGTGGCGGTCGCCCTGGCACCAAGAACCCCGTTAACAAGAATGGGGAAGTGAGCTGCAGTTTCCAGCTTACAACTCCGTGCTCTACGGAGAAGGACTTTCTCGACAGCAAGATGCCGCCGTCTTAATCTTGGGGCGTGACTATGGAACACGATTATTACGATATCTCAATGACGGCCGCGATGCCATTTTTTGTACTTGTTGCTCTTTATCCGCGATTCAACATCAATAGAAGATAGTGAATCGAAAATCATGATCACACTCTCCCCGGATCGAATCATGTCCAGACTACGACTGCTTTGCAACTGCTGCCTTTCTAGGGTCTCGTTGTGTCAGACGTTAAGACGCAAGACTCGTAAATGTCGCTCCACTCCCCGGCGCCAGAAGAGGCGAAGGATGCAGCTCGTACAAGATCGAATTCACCAACGCAACCAAGATGTCGAAAAGAGCTGTGGTGCCTTTGCAACCGAGGTCTCTTTCACGCTGCCGATGAACTATCGATTTGCCATCAAGATGCAGACACCTTTCCGAACATGCACGTGGGGCACATGCGCCGTACAGCTGGGAACTGTCAAAAGCTAGAGATAAAGTTGCACTTGTAGAGCTAAGTGATATGCACTGCGCCGCTGTCACATTCTGAGGTGACAGCAGCTCCACATTCGATCGTGTATTATCTGAAGAATCGGATCTGAAGTGCCGCTGAGACGGACACCGGGCACTCGAGTGGCAGATCGAAATCATCTCACACTGTACTTATCATTCCCGTCCAGCAGCCAGCATCCTTTGCGTAAATATGTCCTTCCTCAGCGTTTGTCTCGCCCTGTTGAGGCATCTTGCTGTTTCTGGTGGGGAAATGCAAATCAAGATCCTTGCCGAAAATGACCATGACATTACACCATCAATAGCGTCCATGCAACCACCAGACCAAAAGCCCAAAGGGAAGGTACAAGACCGCCAGATCGTGCACCACTAGATGCCGATGGGTTTACAACTTGACAGAGCATTGTGGCTGCATCGGTACCTTTCCCTACGCCTGGAATCTCTCGCAGCAGCAGGATGTTCAGACGAGTTTCGGCTTTAGCGTACGGGCTGGATATATTGGAAGCAGGGACTCCAGGGGAGGTGGAGTACCACACCGTGTCACCGGACTGTGTAGTTCGGTTAAAGTCGGAGTCGATCAGGGTGCCTGCAAAGACACATTGTTAGCAATAGCAGTTTGAGTTTGACGAAAGTGATAGATACCTGGATCCAAATGACCGTGCCCCATAGCGGCAGGCGCAATGTCCGCACACTCCTCAACGAACGGTGGCAGAATTCCCGATGTCTCGTCGCAAGCGCCGTTCAGGTACATTGCTTGAAGCCTCTGAGCGCATGCGCTTCCCAGCACAGCAGAGCAATTCCCCTGATCGCTCTTTGAATAGCGACTTGTAACATTTGAGASAAGATCAAATTCTGCCWCTGCCAGGCATAGTCGTCCACTGTTGTTGCCGGCCAGGCCTGCCCGTGCCACGAATGACTGCAGGCTGCCACCTCCAGGCCATTGCAAATCCCATTGTGTGTTGATTGCATGTAAATCGTTCGTGTCTGGGACTGCTACTTCGCTGATGTTGATACGCCAAGTCCATGTCGAATCACTGGCAGAAAGGTTTCCCGGAGCAAAGTTGAAAGTTGCAGAGCTTGTGTCATTTGCCTGATGTCCTGCGGCGACGAATAACTGCTGTTGCTCTGCAGTAGGTGAAGTACCGAAGCTGCCTGGTTCCCAAAGACCTTCGGCGCCTACACCTGCTTGCCGAGTAAAGGCGTTGTTGGCCGAGACCAACCAAAAAAATGAGACCGATGTCGCGATAGTGAGCTTCATGTTTGTTTCTGAAGGAACAGATTTGAGTGAATAGAGTCGAAGGTGGGAAGAGGAAGATAACTTTTCTACTCTTTGGCTGCCGGGGCTGGGGGTTGCATGCGCTCAATGGTCAAACAGACTTTGAAGCCGCCTTGCGCACATGCATAATGAACATCAAAGCTTGAACGTGCTGCTATACCAATCAATCGGCTGCCCATTGCTGTGCCGTAGACTTAGCTGAGGTTCTTGCTGATCTTCTCCTGGCCTGCAGCGGGCGCTTCCAACGATCGCAATTCACGGCATACTTCGTATAGACCCCGTGGTGTAATGTAGACCGGCATCGTATACAGCCACTGCAAAGCTTGGTGGACCAAAGCCTTCTTGTAGTCAACTCTTGTTCACGACCACTGTAAGGTATGACACATGCCGTGTCTGTCGAGGCGTCTTCGCACTCGGCAGCTCGGCACACGTGGTCCTTGGCAGTTGATGCGTACGAARGAAGTTTGCTTGAGGTTTGATGAGAGATGTAATAAGGTTTGTGATCAGTGGCATGACGTGGGGGCTACAGCCTGCTGCATCGCTCAACCGCAAGCTCACTCCGCAGTCCAAGCATTAAACCCAGATGCTTGGTGATGGCCGGCCCGAGCTCAGGCTCGAAAGGATGTCRGAGCTGTCGAAAGCGGCGATTGCGATGTGGTATGACTATCTGCGGGATGGAATGCCTGTTTTCCGACTGACCGCTCCTGACAGATGGACTGCAACCCACATGCTCTCGCTGCTACCGAGAAGGGATCGAATGTGACTATCATGCGACAGTCAAGTTCATCCAGCATGATGTTTCGAAGCAGAGGCGTCACAAAGTGTCGCTCAAATCGGTCGCAGGACTTTTAAACGATACAAGCCTGTCGAAACTGGACGACACGGCTATGATCTGCCACCTCAAGCGCCTCCTATATGAAGTACCACCCGGCGAGGATGGTGGGGTTGGYGAGTGGGTTGGACTCGCTGCTCACAATCGACCGCGAGATCTCGCTTTCAACTGTCTTCTTTCAATGAGTCAATCATTCTATGGCGTGTACCGCAAAGCGAAACCCTTTGCCGTGCAAGGACGTCGTCTATACGGAGAATGCCTGGCTCTGGTGAACGCCAACCTTCGTGATGTCAAGAAGCAAAAGACAAACGATACCTTGAGATCTGTGGTAGTTCTTGGAGCTTATGAGGTCTGTCTTTATGTCCCTTGCACGTCACGACGTTGAGACTGATACATGTCTAGCTCATGTCTGAGACCGATCCTGTGGGATGGATAAGCCACGCTCGTGGAGTGGCTATGCTCATTCAGATGCGAGGTGTGAAAGCATGCGCGAATCGGGAGTTCTTCGATCTTTTTCGTTCCAACAGATTCTACATTACACTCGCTTCGCTAGCGACTTCGTCATCTACCTTTATATCTGGCTGTGAATGGAAAGAAAGACCTTGGGAGCTAGCGTCGGTCTCCAAGCAATCCGGCGATACCCTCTTGGATCTAATGGTGGATTTACCTRCGTTAATTGAACGGAAACAGAAGCAAATCGACCTCTCCACAATTACCGCAGAGGCTCTAGATGTTTTGGAAAGGCTGGAACAGTGGTGGGACGAATGGAAGTCTCTGCCATCTTCACGCATGATTGAAGTGCAAGTGCAGAACGATCCAGAAGGCCAGAAGACTTGGGATACAGACATCAGCTGCGTTTCGCTCTACGCAGCAAACTGTTACGCCATCTACAACGCAGTTGTAATACTCGCCATTGATACCGCAGTCCAATCGGCTGGACCTGAAGACTTCAGTCCCGGGAGCGGCGAAGCAAGTCAATTACTCTTCAAAACGCGGCACGCAGCAATGGAGATTTGCCGCATTATAGACTACCATCTCTTGCATGCATATGGACGCATGAGTGAGTTGATTCTACTCTGGCCTATCCGAATGGCCTGGCTGGCACTTGGGAAAAGTTCCACGCCTGAAGGAAGATGGTTGGAATTGCGGAATGAAGAAATCAACCATCGGCGAGGGTATTGGGAGGTTGCGAGCCAGACTTTYCATGATTTCGAATCTTCCACGCCTTGAGCGGTAATGAAATCGCGATCTTCAAGGACAAAGACTTTGTAATAGCGAGTAGGCAGCTCGAGTCTTTCAAAAGATTCGATTGGTCTGAGAGCGCACTAAGCAAAAAGTGCCGGGGTATAATTACGTTACAGAACTCCGCGCTCGTTCATCTCGTGGAGTCTTCCACATCCAGAGGGTCTTGTAGAGCATCATGGCGCTCGTTCGTTGATATCGAAAGCATCGGACATCGCCGCCTCATCCTCTTTCCGCAGCTGATCTGCCAATCTCTTCTTTTCGGCGTTTTTCAATCGAATCATCATCAAGTCCTGCGCACTGGGAGTACCTGCAGCAGGCGAATCCATCTGTCGTTTCGGCGTTCCTTTAAAACTGCCAAATGAGGGTACTTTTCTTAGCCCGGCTCCGTCTTTGATTTCGTCAACCGTGCTTCTTTTTGTGGGTGTGCTGAATCTTTCCGAAACCGGTCGAGCCTTCTGTCCGTCCAACTGCCCCTGAGTGTTGACCCGGGAGCTCGCTGGTTTTGGTATGTAATCCGGCTCCCTCCCGCTCGCCCAGTTTACGCCTTCAAAACTGGACCAATTGCTTGGGTCCTTTGACTGCAATCCAGAGATGTCTGTCACGGCCGCGTGTGCGCCGACAACGCTACTGTATTCGATCATGACGGAGATGTAGTCCTTTTTCTCGCCATCTACTTTGACTTTTTTGTTCCTCATGACCACATGTTCAATCTTCCCAAATCGACCAAAGCGTTCCTTGAGCGCTTCTTTGCCCAACGCATCGTCCGTACTTGCTGAGAATCGGAAGACAATTCTGCAATCGTTCTCGTCCACAACTGGTGGTGGTGGTGGCTCCTCGATGTGCACCTCCTTCTCGTCCTCTTGCTCTTGAGCCTCCCTCAGCAATTGTTCTTCTCGTTCCTTCCTCCTTCGCGCACCATCTGCAGCCAAACGCTTCAGCTCTCTCTCAAACGCGCCTTCCTCCTCTGTGGCGTCCCGTTTCCGCTTTGCGCCTGCCTTCTCTGCCCGCTCCAAATCATCCTTCATCTGTCGCCTCCGCCCATCGTATGCCTCATCGCGCTGCTTCTTCTCCGCCTTGGCCCGACGTGCGTTGTCATATAACGCACGCGCATTCTCGTCCAGCAAGACATCTTGTGCGATACCTACCAAATCAAAGGTTTCGCGACCCGCTGGGTTTTTGTCGGGATGGTATTTGAGAGCTGTCCGACGATATGCGCGTTTGATTTCGCTCTCGGTCGCTGTTGAGGCGATACCGAGCAGTTCATAGTAGTCTTGTGAGCTTCCCTCGGCCATTTTGGGTAATGTCGTGAAATGATTGAGGTCGTGAAAGAAAGAAGCCAGCGGATACTTAAAATCCAGGATCAGGATCAGTCTTCTTAGGTTCCCAAGAGAGCAGTGCGAGCATAGATGTTTTGATGACAATCGCGTCTCTCATCAAATGTATGCTGGCTATCAACCTAGAGTCATCCACAGCAGGCTGCTCTTAGAAGCCTTTGACAATCACATGCAATGTAAAGTAAATTTAACCTCACGGCTGCGACTCCCCGACAGCGGTTCATTACTGATGATCATCATGCTAGCTCCCTTGTCTCCACACTCCGCGACCTACGAAGTACACATCAACATTGATCAACATCACCACATCATAACGCGTCGACTGCACCATCACCATCACTATCAACCGCATCAAGCACCCACCAAATCGTTCGGTCGGACTCGGTGTACGCCTCAGAAATGACCACATCGCCGTACACCGCCTGTCCTCACCACTCACAATGCCCCCGACCGACGCCGCCGACATGGAGGCCATCGTCGCCAACATGACACTCGTTGACTGGCTGGACGACCTCACTGTGCGATTCCTGCTGAACTTACCACCTACCGAGCTAAGCAGCGTGCCCCGTCTCTGCTTTCAGGTCGAAGAAGCTCAATGGTTCTACGAAGATTTCATTCGACCCGCGAATCCCGCACTGCCCTCACTTAATCTGCGTCAGTTCTGTCTGACTCTATTTCAACACTGCCCATTGCTCAAAGGGTTCAAYGCTGCTCAGCATGTGGCTGCATATGAAGAGTTTCTGGCCTACAAAGTCCGTGTGCCGGTACGCGGCGCTATTTTGATGGATGATAGCATGGAGAAAGTGCTCTTGGTGCGAGGATGGAAGAAAGGCGCCAGCTGGAGTTTTCCTCGTGGAAAAATCAACAAGGACGAGCCGGATCTCGACTGTGCCATTCGAGAGGTCTACGAAGAGACTGGGTACGATATCTCTGCTGCCAATTTGGTGGATGTGAACCGCCAGCAGGACGGACAGGTGAAGGCAATAGACGTCACTATGCGTGAGCAGCATATGAAGTTGTTCGTCTTTCGTGGCGTGCCGCTGGATACCTACTTTGAACCACGAACCCGCAAGGAGATTAGCAAGATCCAGTGGTACAACATCAAAGATCTGCCAGGCTTCAAGAAGCAAAAGGGACTTGCGGGTCAAGGCAGTGGCGAGGCGCAGACCGCAAAGTTTTACATGGTTGCCCCCTTTCTCGGGCATCTCAAAAAGTACATTAACGTGCAGAAGCGAAATGCTGCTCCGAATGCACAGCCACACGTACGTCATGGAAGGAATCTATCTGGTGTCAACGATGGATATCAAACAGGCGTGACCGATACGGAAGATGGTGAGCATTCGGGACAGCAGCGCCCACATACCGAATCACAAACAAATTACCAGTCCGCGGACGAATTGAAGCGGCTACTATCGATAGGACAGCCTTCCGCCCCTCAACATCCAAAGCCAGTCTTTGACGGACCGCGGAACGATCTCCTTGCTATGCTGCAAGGAGGCAATGCGACGGTCCCAGTGTCGATGAACTTCGATCCTCGAACGCCATTCGACCAGATTGACTCGCCATTTCCGCAGCAGACACCGCAAACACCACAACCGCAGCATCCTCAGCACTCGCAAGATCGTGTTGTCGATATGCGACAACACTCACAGCTTGGTTATTCTCCACAGCATTTGCAACAATTCCATGAACCGCAGCGGAATTCCTCTCTCCCAGTGCAAAGCAGCTATGGAAATGGCCAGCCATCYCACCAGCACCAGAACCACATTCCTCCACATATGCAGCATCACATGCCCCACCAGGAACAGCATCGGCAGCACAGTTTGCCGAATCATCTGCATGCGCCGCACCAGCAACATTATCCGCCGCAACGCGCAGGTCAGCAGCCGACTTCGCAGCAGCAAATGTCACTTCTTCAAGCCTTCCACAGCCCCGGTCGCTCTAGGCCTCCAATACCGTCTAACAGATCTGTCTCGCAAGGAGTTCCACCCATTGGTAGCGAGCCGTCTGTTCCCGAGGCGTCCAAACTTCCAGCACCCAGACTCAACGCTCATTCTMTGAGTCTTTTGGACGCTTTCAAGGGGAGCAATGGTAGTAAAGGGGCATCCCGGGATCTAGGAAAGCCGTCTGCTCGACCCGTGGAGACAAGTATTGGTAAGTCTACCATTGTCGTTGCGATCATTTCCGAGTAAAGAGTACCAAAGCTAACATCATGGAAAAGCACAAAACATTCAGCGCAATGGCAGCCAGCAGCAATCGGATTTGTTGAATTTATTCAACAAGCCATCCGGCCCCCAGCCATCAGCCAAACAAGCTCACCATGCTGAGATTGCTGCCACCCCCAGGATTGCGTCTCCGGCGCTGAGTGACGCCACAATCACAGGACCACGATCATCTGCGAACGAGATAACAAGGACAATACCTGCGAAAGCGAAGGGCAAAGCCGCTATTTCAAAGCCTCCGCAGCACCTAAATGAGGCATTCCGCGAGGACAATAACAATCGTAACGCGGCGACTGGGTCGGTGCACATGGCTTCGATCCCTCGAAATCACAAAGCATCTCCAAAGGCCAAAGGGAGACCCGAACAACAACCGCCACAGTTTAGTATACTGCAGCGCCCAGGTTCGTCGGCAGGGAAGACATTGCCTCCACCACCGAGCCCATTGAGATTCGAGGCTTCAAACAAAAGTCAATCATCGTTCCAACCACAGGTCTTGAAGAGGCCGACTTCCGCAGCAGCGTCAGAAGTGGCCGAGAAATCGAATATGCCTTCCCCCGAGATTCCATCCCAGGCTTCAAGTCAAAATCAGCGAAACAGCTCGTTGCTCGACCTCTTGAACAGCCGCGCTACACAGCCGGTAATCAAGACGCCGGAACCGCCACCAGCTCCACAACTTCTTCCGGAGCGCAAAGCTTCTCAGCATGGTGCTCTCCCTGTGGGTAATCATCAGAAACAGCAGCAGCTACTCAATCTTTTCACCAAGCCTGCATCTTATCAACACGTTGCGAGTCCAGGAACTCCAATCTCGCCCTTCACTCTGGGAACTCCCGCTACCAGCAAAGCACGCGAGCCTTCCTTCTCGGAACAAAATATCGAAGCATCGAGGTCCCGGATAGGTAGCATTGCATCGCTGAGGAGCGGCATGTCCAGCGGCCAGCAGACGCCTACAGAGGCCAAAGACTTCATGTTGGGCTACCTGAATGGTGTCGTGCAAAAGGAAGGGTATCGTAGTGGCAAGAAGTAGTGGGGAGCGTCTTGACAGTCTTGACAAAATGCAGCCATTCAACTTTACCGCATTTACTGCGCGTGGAAACAAACGTAGGCAGGCGCAGTGTGAAGTGAACAAATGCTTGGTAAGCCGAGGTCGGCGCGTCATCCGAGTGCATGTGAGCGTGAACTTCAAGGTTTGTGTCATCACTTCGAAAGACATCGTCCCTTTCGCATTCACCATGTTTGCGCGAGCGTCCAAGGCACCTTACATATGTTCACAATGTTTATCCAAGCGAGGTATCAACCGATTTTACTCCACTGAATCGCCGCCGTCGCCCTCTTCATCTGGAGCTGCTAAACTCGCGACCCGTCGCCTCATCTCTGTTCATGGCGTTGATGCGCCCAAATTCTTGCAAGGCATCATCACCAACAATGTCAAGACTTCTGGACCAGAGGCCACGAAAGGCTTCTATGCAGCTTTCTTGACTGCACCAGGAAAAGTCTTGCACGACAGCTTTATTTATCCTACAATAGGCTCTGAGTGGCATGCTCAGCAGGTCGGGAGTGGTGTCGCAGAAGAGCCAGGCTATTTGGTGGAAGTAGACTCAGAGCAAGTGGATGTTTTGATGAAGCATTTGAAGCGACATAAATTGCGGTCCAAGTTCAAACTGCGTGTGGTGGAAGATGGAGAGATGAATGTGTGGAGTGTATGGAGAGAGGGAGACCGGTGGACTGCCCATGGAACTCAGGACGGTATGGATGGGGTGGTTGGACTGACGGATGCCCGGGCGCCAGGAATGGGACAACGACTCGTCTTGCCTGGCGAAGGCCACCCGATGCTGAATGATATGGAGCAGGCTCCTCTATCTGCGTACACCCTGCGGAGGTATCTGAGAGGTGTTCCTGAAGGCCAGAAAGAGATGCCGAGGGATGACTGCCTCCCTATGAATTGCAACATTGATATCATGGGAGGGATCGATTTCAAAAAAGGATGCTATCTGGGGCAGGAATTGACAATCCGAACACATCACACAGGAGTGGTTAGGAGGAGGAGTTTGCCAGTTGCTCTTTATGATCTCGGAAGTGAGCCCCCCGAACAACTGGAGTCCGTTCAGTCTACGATAGACACGGTCTTGGATGGAGCAGACATCAGACGAGATGACAAACGCAAACGCAGTACAGGGAAGCTTATTGGACATGTTGGCAATATCGGCTTGGGTATGTGCAGGTTGGAGCAAATGACCGACTTGATAATCTCGGGTGAGCCAAGCCCATTCACACCTGAGGATCGATTTCTAGTTCAGAGCGCGGATGGGAAAGAGATGGGGTTGAAGGCCTTCGTCCCGGATTGGATAAGAGGGAGGATCAGAGCGCCAAAAGTGCAAAAGCGCGTCCAATGAACAGAAGTACCATGGATTGTGCCTAGAGTGTACAAAGCAGGTCAGGTAAGGCCGATTTTAATCTGCTATATTTCATCATGTCACTCGCCACGGCTGTAGCACAAAATATGCTCCAGCCGCTTGAAAGAGTGAAACGGACCGTCGATCAACCGGCTTCTCACATCAACAATCATGCACGCATTGGTATTCCTTTGGTTTGACGAATACTGCAATCGACCGAGCAAGTCCTCGAGCAATGCCCTTGCTTTAGCTGTCGGCTACAAGCACGTTGAGACATTTCACGTTGCATCGAGCATTCCTTTCGATAAGCTGACACGCGAAGGCTGGGCATTCACTTGTGCGACCACTCATCGATCTTCTTATCAAAGCATCCAACCAAGCCATACCACCCCAGCACGCGCCAATGGTTTACTCATCACGCAGCCCTGCTCACAGATCACCGCTAAGATGGTGCTGAGACACTTTTCACATGACAACGGAGTCTACTTTTGACACGAATGGAACGTGGGGTCGATGTCAACATTGACAAGGATCTCCACTCTGTGCCACGCGACCCGCATGAAGTCTGGACTAAATCACAGAACGGGCATATCGCATTGCATTGCATGGCATGGCATTGCGTTTCAATGCATCTCAATGCTGTGCGGCTGAATCAGATAGATGCCCTGTGTCAGAAAGTCCCATCATCATCTGTCAGATCTTCTTTCAAGGCTGCAATGATTTCAATGTCTTCAGTTTAAGGTAGATCCATTCGGTCTTGGGGGCACGGAAACTTCCCCTCACATGACACGTGCTTTTTAAAGTTGGTGCCGCCCTCCTTCCAATCGGGGCATAGTTCTTAGTAAAAATATTAAACCCTACCCTTTTGCTTTCGTAAAAGATCCAGAGACCGACCAAACGATCAACGGGACCAAGATGAACGTGCCATTATGAGCATCGCGGAGAAAAGGCGTGCTCTCTGGCAATCTTTACATGTCTTCCCTTTCGACAGCACCATTTCCAACTCGAGCTTATCGTGCGGCTAGAAGGTAGCGAATGCCAGTAGCCTTTTATATCTGAACGGCCCGTCTCCGTCCTGGGGTTTGCTTACACCGAATCTCGCTTTGAAGCGGCCCAGCAACACAGACAGATCAGCGAAACAGCGCGCACTCGACCATGGCCGCAACGGGATATCCACCGCAGAACGGCGACGCGCAGTACAGCACCAACTCGCAGTCTCCACCAAAAGCACAGTCGGCCGGTCCACCATCCCACCAACGCACGTATCAGGGTAAATAGGCCGATCTGCAGACAAGTAGACCCAAGAAAACATGCTGATAGCGGGATAGCTTGTATACCATGCAGACAACGCAAGGTTCGCTGCGATCTGGGATCCGTGGATAGWCCCCACGACCCACCATGCACGCGCTGTCGACGAGAGGCCAAAGAATGCTACTTCTCCGCCACACGGCGCAAGAAGAAGAGTGCAAATGGCGAAATTACGGGTTCGGATGCGGGTGACGAAACCCCATATGAGATTCGTAGCAATAGGAAAAGACAACGGACGTCCGCTCCACCAGATCCAGAGATTGTCGAGCGGGAGGATGTCGAATACGAGGAGCCACCCCGCACTCCAGGCGGTTCGATAGGACGTACGCAGCCCTTGCGGAGGCCGCCTGCGCCCAAGTCGGTGCAGTATGGTGAAGAGGATGAGAAGGCGAGCGAGCAGACTGCGGCAATCCTGCAACAGGCGGAGATACATGGCGGCCACGATGCTCTCAAGCTGCTGTACAGCGCCGCCGTACACGGCAGGGCTGACAGTTCAGCCAGCAGCGCCGCACGCCCCGCTTTCAATGGTTTCACGGCAGCCTCTCTGCCACCATCGACTAGCCCGATCTTGGAGAAGAATGTGAGTTACACCAATGGCCCTCTGGCCATGTTCCAAAATGACGGGCTGTGGAAAACAACCACAGATCGAGCTGCCTCAAGAAACGGCTCTTTCCCTGAAGCTATGCCAAACGACCCCAATTCGTATGCATCCGCTCTGAAAGCGTGGACCCGATTCCGATTTGTACGTGCTGGTTGGTTCACTGCCCAAGAGGGCATCGACTACATTCTGTACTTTTATAAGCACCTGGCGCCACTTACACCAGTAGCGCTWCCCGACTTTCGCCAGCCTGGGAGTCACCGGAAGATGCTCGAGGAGGAGCCTATGCTGACTGTATCAATGCTTACCATCGCTTCTCGCCACATGAAGTTTGAGGGACCAGGCTCTCAAAGCCGTCCGTACGCCATTCACCAGAAACTCTGGGATTACCTCTCCGGTATGATAGACCGTGTAGTATGGGGACAGGAGCAATTCGGTGGAGGTTTCTGTGGTGCTGGTGCGCAACCTGGTTGCGATGTACACCCTCTTACCCGCAAAGGGCTGCGGACCTTGGGAACTGTTGAGTCTTTGGTGTTGCTCACAGAGTGGCACCCTCGAGCCATGCACTTCCCACCAGACGAGGACGACGATGACCTCATGATTCCCGAAGTGCCGTACGGAGTGCCAGGGATGGCAGCCTCAGGAGGAGGCAAGGGAATCGGAGGGCATCGCATGGACGCCTGGCTCGAGCCTTGCTGGCGGAGTGATCGCATGTGCTGGATGCTTCTCGGAATGGCAATGTCTCTTGCCATGGAGATTGGTGTTTTCGACAAGAGCGAATGGCAGCGTCATGCCCGCGCTCCAGATGGTCAGCCT
The DNA here is from genome assembly GCF_900074925.1 of Ramularia collo-cygni. Classification (NCBI taxonomy): domain Eukaryota; kingdom Fungi; phylum Ascomycota; class Dothideomycetes; order Mycosphaerellales; family Mycosphaerellaceae; genus Ramularia; species Ramularia collo-cygni. The sequence goes on from NW_019716260.1 coordinate 668,971, forward strand.
TTATCAGCAGCGGACATGTCTTCCTACGACAAGCGGCGTGGGAATGTTCGGGACCTCCTTCTGGTTTACGTGACTCAAACTAGTGGGCGTCTAGGTTTGACGTCGATGCTTCCGGGATACTACAGTAAGCCAGATGACAGCGATTTGTACAAGCGGCAGGTCGGTCAGCAGGACAGCATTCAGGAGGTCACACTTCACTTCTGGTTGCGAATGGCATCTGTCATGCGTGAAGGAAACAACAAGATCTTCGCCAACAAGGCCTTCACCCGCGATCTGATCCGGAATGGTAATTACCAGGCTGCGCTCGCACAGCTTCAGCCTCTACTCCAAGACTGGCGGCAGGACTTTGACGCTTGCCAATCGATCCCTAAACATATGCGGGCTATCCTTGAGATTGAGTATGAGTATTGTCGTGTCTATCTCAACGCATTGGCGCTACAGGCTGTCGCTGAACGTTGCGCAAATGATCATCCTTCACCAGTGCAGGTTGTGGACCCCCCTCTGGAGATGGCACGTGCTGCTGCCGCCGCCGGTGGACGGCCTGACATTGCCATAGCCCCTTCGACCTTGTCGAAGTGGCTCGGGGGAGATCGACACTACATTGTCATTGTAGGCGATGCTTCCCGGAACCTGCTCAAGATTGTTGTCGAAGACCTCTTTCCGGACGGCTTCCTACGCCATGCTCCTGTCCGCACCTACTTCCGCATCATCAGTGTTGCCATCATGTTGCTCAAGTCGTTCTCGCTCGGAGCGACCGAAAGTGATGTCACCGAATCTCTGACCCTCATGGACCGCACTGTCGAGGCACTTAGAACTTGCATCGTCGACGATGTCCACGTAGCTAGTCGCTTCGCGGATCTGCTTGACACGCTGACTCAGAATCTCAAACCACGTCTGGTCCGAATCGCCGCTGATGGCCGTGCTGGCCGAAGTCGTCGCGCAAGTAATGTCGGTGATCTGGGGATCTCTCACGCTGTTCAGTCCCCGTTCGGAACATCGAACGTTAGACAGCAAGGCCAGCCGCAACAGGCCCAAGCAAGCGCCGGAGCGACGCCGAACCCGAACCCCTGGAATTACAACAACGTTATGCTTCCTCCCTCAACGGTTGCGAACAACCATCCACTTTACGGCATTTMTAATGATACTTACGACTTGACGGGGAGTGAAAATACATATTCTGTCATGCCCCCTCCAGGATTCGGCACGAATTCGCCCAATGGAATCTCCAACATGGGCTCTGGTTCTGGAGGTGGAAGCTATGATCCGTATGGCATGTCAAATGGCTTCGACAATCCACAAATGCAGGATTGGCTGGCGCTTCCATTGGATCCACTTTTGAACATTTCCGGTGCAGACGTCGACCAGACAATGTACGGTCCGCAGCTTGGCGGGCAAGATATGCTGGAGCTACTTCTCAATTCGACTACGCATGGCGGATTCCATTGAGGAGCACAAATATATCCTGTTTTGCGTTTGGAGGAATTCTTTGGTCGAGATCATTCAATTTTTGCTTGCACGGTTAGCGATGATCAATGATTGTTGAATGCATAACGGCGTGGAGACGAATAACAGCACTCATACTTGACGATGGATGAAGCAGAGCAGGATTATGCTTAACCTTGCAAGGCGAGGATATCTGCTTCAAGATACCCAAAGATTAGTTCGCATAGACATCTTGTGGAATGAACGAGATATCATAGATCGTTCCCATCTAGTTGCATATCGTCMCTGGTTTGACGATGATCGTCGTTTTCGGAACTTGCTAAACACTGTATGTCGCGGCCAGCCTCTCCATCAGGTGGTCCCGGGCTGTAATGACCTTGCCATTTGACGCGCTTTTCTTGCTACCATGAGTTTTCGCGTACTCTCCGACTGCTTTGCTAGGTACTGGTTCCAACAAAGCCTCATCCAGTGGATGGCAGAAGTAGGCTGGATATCAGAAAACATCAGTCATGATCATAACATCTTTCACGCCACAACTCACCAATAGAATAACGATCCCCACCATCTTCTTTTGGAAACGTCACTCGATGAACCGTCGATTTAAGTAACCCACCCGTCCAATCTTCCAGCAAATCCCCGATGTTGACGAGAATAGGCAAATCTGCTATATTGCCACTTCCCAGCGGATCAACAGGCACAGCTGCCCACTCTCCGCTAGGCGTCTTGATCTCTAAGCCCGGCTGGCCAGGAAGTTGGAATAAGCAAGTGATACTGCCGTAATCGCTATGAGCTCCCGCTCGAATATCAACATCGTCGTGTTTCTCGGTAGCTTTGGGGTAGTAGAGTAGTCGAAAAATGGAACCTATAGGGCCTTTCGTTGCATCGTGCCGGGAGGTGAACCAATCTTTGTCGATCTCTAGGGCGATGGCGAAGGCTTCAAGTACTCGTTGACAAAGACCATGGCAGGCTACTTGGAAAGCCACTACTTTTTCTACATTTTGCTGAATTAGCTCCGGGAGGGGTTGTTCGAATTGTGCATCGACTTGAATTCCCATGTTAAATGCCCTGTCTGATTGTCAGTGATAGCCTTGCGAATGACTGCTACCAACTCACTCTTTCACATCTGGCCGTTTTTGAGTCTTGGGATCGAGCTTCTCGACACCTTGACTCAGCCACCCGTAATTTTTGCCGGCCTTGTTGGAGCTGATGGATACTGCTTGCTTCACTTCTGTCGGTAGAGCGAAGAACTCCTTTGAGAGATCGAATAACTCTGCAATCAACTTTGGTGCAATCCCAGCTTGATTGTTGGCGATGAAAACGAAGCCGAAGCGGCATGCCGCATCGAGGAGCTGTTGAGGAGCATCTTTGTTGGTGGAGCTGATGTCGATGACAGGTATTTGCAGTCCGGTCTTGGTTGGTTCCATTTTGCAAATCGTTGTTTGTTATCAAGCCGGAAGCGTGGAGAGGCAGCTAAAGTGAACGCTTCTTTTTAGCGCCGATCTCAACTGCCATTGTACAGCATCGTCTCTACTGGCATGCATGTGAAGGCGACGTTCTTCAAGTTGTAAATGTACATTCCCCATGCTCTAGCATTACACTGCGCCTGCTGCTTCACTTTGCTTACACATCACGCTATGCAGAAGATCCCAACCCATTGCGCTTCAAAGTACGCACGAGAAAGTGGCTCCATCTCGACAACAGCCAACCGCGCGTGGCTGACGCATACGGTTACTGGCAGCAACTTTTATTATACAGAGAGAAGAGTATCATCCACCGGAGCGACACGCTTAAAATGGAGGAATGGCAGGCGTAATCCGCTCTTGCTGTTCCATGAGCTCCTCACCTGAGGCCTCGATGGACACGGCAAGTCCAAGCTTAGCAGAGTTCTAGGAAAGATTATCAGTATTTGTAGAGACCTGCTTTCCTCACATCYACATACCTTGACATGATCGAGCTCGCCGGCGAAGGTGATTCTCACGGGTGGGGCGACAACCTTCTCCAGCAGACATCCCAGCTTGCCCTGGCTATCGACCTGCGCTCTGAAGATGGAGCGTGAGAACTCGTACTTTGCGCCCAAAGTAGCCACACCCTCCTTTCGTGCGCCTCCCATCATTGGGTTTGCGCCAGAAAGGCCGGCAAATTGCAGGTTGACATCCACACCAGTCTCCACCTTGTCCATAAGCCTCTTCCAATAGCTCAACTGTAAGCCTCCTTGAGGCATGAGCTGTGCGCTGGCGATCCAATCATCACCCTTGTAACGTCCAGCGTAGCTAACTGCTGCGTCAGGGCCCATGCCACCCCCAGGCTTCTGCAAAACACCCTCCAATCCCAAAGATAACCGGGGGGTTACGCTCTGCAGGTATGATCCGATGAACATGCCGGTGAGCTCGCCCTCGAGTCCACTCGGGTTGATGCTCTTCAACGAAGCAGTGAAGTCATCACCAGTGTAGTCTTGCTCGAGAGAAACCTGTGCGCCACCTGGGCCAGACATTGATGATGGCTGGATTTGCACAGAGACCTTGGAGATGAGGCGTTGAGTGAGGCGGAGGTTGAATCGAGCATTAAACGAGGCATCGGAGTCGAGTTGGGCCTGGCAGAGGATCTGTTTGGGATGGCATTAGATCGGAAGGCTTCCTCCATGCTTCAAATACCAATACATACGTTGTTGGTTCCGTACAAAGCGAGGAAGGTGTAAGGCGAAAGCAGCTGTGACCCGCTGGAGAAGGCATGGCTAATCTGGAAGAGTGGCAGAATGGAGAAGCTCTTGTTGAGCTCGGCGCGCAGGCCGGAAAATGTCTGGTTGGTCAGGAAGACATCACGCTGTACCTCCTTCGCTATCGCATCGACCGTGCCGGGGTTTCGCAGACCGAGCGCGTCTCTCCGCGCCTGGAAGGAGCTGTATGTGTCGAGAATGGTGTCCAAAAAGCCATTTGTCCGTGTCGGCACAACAAGTGTCGCAGGTGGCAGAACTTCGACCTCGACGGGGACAGCTACTTTTTCCAAAGGAGGTGCTGCCGCCATGCTGGATATGTGCGCGCTGCTGASTCTGTGGAAGAGATGATGCCACCAAGTGAATGTTTGAGCGGGCGCTTCCGAGGAGATGGACGGCGAGGATGAGCGATGATGGGGGAGGTGTGGGTGGTGGAGTTGCAGATGTCTGTACGATTCTTCGGAAGCTCGCCAAGAACAATGTTGCGCGCGCGACTTAGTAAGATGAGCGTCACCGCGACTCGTTCTTACCTACGACGTGGTATCTATGCTTTCACATGTGTACCTACCTAGATACTCTCTACACATTCGACTGGAGGACGTTGTGTGACCGTCGACCGAAAATACAATCGAAGGAGAGTGTCTATCTCTTGCGCCCAATCCCGTTACTTCAACTGCAATCTCTGGTTTGTGAGTTGTTTTTGACCTCAGAGCGTTATCGTCAGCCAAACAAGAACTTGCCTTCTGCCGAGGGACCTCGACATCTTACTCCCGCGACGTAGAATCTTTCAGCTTCCAGCGTTGTTCGTTGAAAGCTGTACATAGCTGGTAGGCGCTGGCGAGCCTACCATACATTGCGGACACTAACATCCTCGACTGGCCTGCACCCGCAGCGTATMATTCGACATGGATACACTATTGTGAGTTTGGCGCTTTTCCAAACAAGTCCGCATATCATGTTGGCTGACGAATTACACAAAGAACGGCCGACCTGGCAGCAAACTCGTCCAGCTTCAGGCGGCGATCGAGTACATATATCGATGCCATCCACGACCTGCCGGAGAAGGAGTCTATGGCGCCTGCTCAACTCTACTCCACCGAGTCTGGAAGACTGTTCCACTCTGGCAGGATTGTCATTGCGACCGTCGGACTGCCCGCACGAGGAAAGACACATGTCAGTGTAGCGCTTGCGCGCTACCTCCGGTGGCTGGGTGTCAAGACCCGCATATTTCATCTCGGAGACTATCGCCGTGACTTTGTCGGAGCTCAAGGGGAAGTCCCAGACGACTACTTTCACGTCAACGCCTCCACGTCTTCCGTGTTGTTACGCAACAAGATCCTCAAGAAGTGCAGAGAAGACATCTTCCACTTCCTCAATCATGAGAATGGGCAGATTGCCATCTTCGACGCGGTCAACCCATTGGCAACTGGACGTCGGGCGCTGGCCAAGGAGTTTGAAAAGCACAACGTTCAGACCATGTTCATTGAAAGCCACTGCACGGACGAGCGCATCATTGAGGAGAATGTGCGATCAGTGAAGATCAGCTCTCCCGACTACATCGGATGGAAGCCCGAGGACGCGGTTAAGGACTACCTCCGGCGTATAAACGCACGCATTCCGCACTTTGAGTCGGTTGAAGAGACTGACCTGCACTACGTGAAGATGATTAACGCGGGGGAGCGTGTAATCGTCAACAATTGCGCGTTTGGCTATCTGTCTCAGCGAATCGTCTTCTATTTGCTGAACCTTCACATCAAGAGTCGGCAAACGTACTTTTGTCGTGCTGGTACAACCAGAGCAGAAGAAAGCTACAAAGGCGATGCAAGTCTGAGCGCAGAAGGACAAGACTACGCTCGCAAAATGTCCGAGGCTCTCATTGCACACCGTGAGTCTGAAAGAGAGAATCTGGTCAAGCATGGCGCACCGGAATCAACCGCGCTGAAGCCATTGACCGTCTGGACATCCACACGGAAACGCACCGTTGAGACTGCTTCATATTTGGAGAGCAAAGGCTACCGTGTTCGTCAGCGCAGCCAAATGAGTCAGTTGAACCCCGGCGTGTGTGAGAAGTTGAGCGAGCGGAGAATTCGCGAAATCTTCCCCGAGGAAGTGTCGAAGCACGAGCAGGATCCATATCATCATCGTTACCCGCGAGCAGAGGTAAGCTTGTTGTAATGCTGCATTAGTTTGTTGCGTCCCACTGACATCCGTCCCTCCCAGTCATACCACGACCTCGCCGTTCGCCTCGAGCCTATCATTCTCGAGCTTGAGCGCGAGCAGAATGATTTACTCATCATCGCTCACGAATCTGTCCTACGAGTGCTATACGGATACCTCATGGYCTGCTCCGCCCATGACATTCCAAGCTTGGAGTTTCCACGTGACGAAATCATCGAGATCATTCCTGCTTCATACAACAACAGCGCGAAACGCATTCACATTCCCGACCTGCCGCAGTTGATCGTTCCGAGCAGCCCTCAGGACATCAGAATTCCCGTTCCACCTTCTGGGACTGCGTCGCCATTCAGCGGCTTGGGGACTCCGGCTGGAGCAAGCACGCCGGAGTCCAGGGAAGCTCTGCTTCCTATTCGCAGTGGAAATCTCAGTCCGAGGTAAGGCATTTCCGCTGTGGCACTTCGTTCCGATTGCGTATAACTTCACAACTGACGTCTTTCAGACCATAGGATGGCCTCGACAGGAGCTCTTCTGCCTCTCCCCGGAAGAAACATCCCAAGCACAAACGCGGCTTGAGCGACGCTACGAACAGTAGCAAAGGCTCTGAATGAGAAAACATGCCGTGTGAAGTGAGGGATTACATCAAGGCATTGTTCTGCAGCGCGCGTTCGGGGAGATCCAGTGACGAGCCAAGCGCGATAGCTTGACATCAGCCAACAATCAATAAGAATGCGTGCGAGAATTATTCGAGTGCGACTCTGGCTGTGCAATAACTCTGACCGTCCAACGCAGATTAGATGCCTCTTTTAGGTAGACCTGCCTTGTCATAGACAGAGTCAATCAGCTCCATCATCTTCACGCCATCAGACAAAGCTACGTTGGGACCTCCATATACTTGACCAGACTCCTTTGCGCGGACTTGTCGTACGAATGATTCAAGCTGGTACCGGTAAGTCGTCCACCATTTCTCCCCTGAGACACCGATCGCTTCCCAATGTCCCCCTGTGAAGCAAGTCTCTGTACGCTTCTTGCCAGTCAAGCGCCCTTCAACATCCTTCTCTGTTATGAAAATTGAATGTCCTATTGTAGGAAGCGCAAAGTTGGTGAACTCGATTTTCGCTTTCTCCAACTCGACGCAAACGCTAGGACTAAGCATCCAGAGTTTTGGTATCAGGCCTAGAAACGGCGGTATCGCCAAGTCTGTTTGTATGTGGCAATTTACAGAAGGCTTGCCCGCCTGCTCAATGGTGAACTTGCTCTCCATAGCTTCATCGATCCGTTTGTCGGTGCTACTCAGACGAGGCACCGCTGATTGGACACCAAAGGTACAGTTCTCAATGTCAGAGCTGGCAAAATAACAACACGCCGAGAAAACATATGCCAAATCCATGCTTGATCCACCGCCCAAAGCATAGTCGTAACGAATGTCAGTCTTCCCGACGCCACCGCGTGGTATTTTCATTTGGGCAAAGACCGAGGTAACATTGCCATATTTGCCACTCTCGACCATGTCTTTAACGGCGTGAGCGGCGGGATGGAAACGCCAGTGAAAGGCCTCGACAGCAAATTTGTTGGTTCGCGCTGCTGTCTCTCCAATCTTCCGGACCTCCTCAGCATTGGCTGCGATCGGTTTTTCGACTAGGACATGTTTGCCAGCTTCCAAGGCCTTGATTGTCCACTCTGCGTGGAGACCATTTGGCAAAGGGATGTACACGGCTTCGATGTTTGGATCTCCAAGAAGTTCGGCGTACGACCCATATGCTTTGCATTCTTTGCCAAACTTGCATGCGTCAATTTGTGCCTGAGCTCTGGATATATCGCGGGCTGCGATCGCACTTATGATGCTTCCAGGATGGGTCTGGACGGGATCTAGGATGGCAACACCATTGATTGCTGCTGCTGAGAGCACACCAATTCGAAGCGGGTTATCATCTTTCTTGAGATTGGCCTTGATTTTTGGCACTCCATGCCGCCAGTTATTGAGGTTGACAACGTTCTACACGATGTTATAAATGCGGTCTGCTCAAGTGATACAAGTTAATAGCCACCTCAACAATCCATGACATTTTCCTGTAGGATGGTCGTCTTCGAAAGAGGGTACTCCGTAAGACGATGGCTGTCTAATTCAGATCGGGAGCTGGTCACCGTGTTCGTGACATCAAGGACGTATGACAAGTCCTAATGGGCGAGGGAGAGTCCGAGGTCGAGAACTCTCGCCTACGGTGGCCTGTAGTCTAGTACATGCATAACAAAAGGCAAAGTAAGCGCTACTAATAACGGTACGAGCAGAAGAGAGCAGCAAAGGTACGGCCAGAGGTTGTGCTCCATACACAGTCACAAACTTGCCGCCAATTTTTCATCCACCAGCAAGGTCCAAGAACAATGCAGGGCAAGAAGAATGCTGCTGTAATGCTGTCATCCGCGTCACTGGCGTACCAACACTACCAAGCATGATGAGCGGTATGTGGATAAGTTTCGGGCGGCAGCTCGCTGGGCTCGCTGCGATGACTCTCATGTCCTGTAAGCTTCGAGGGAAAAGTTTTCGTGCCTAGTGGGCTACTGTATAGGCCCTGATGCTAGACCCACAGGCTAGGTGGTATTATGAATGGTCATGGTGACTGGCCGAAAGATGTCCACCGTCAAGAGCCGAGCCAAGCAGCGACGGCAGCATCGAGGAACCTTCCTTATGGTTCGGGGAAGTTTACAATACTGCGGGCACGCTCGTGTGTCTGCTTGGTGGGATAGGAGATGTCGTTACCCGCGCTTGGTACAGCGTTGCACGGCGTCGCGTGTGTCTAGGCACCGTTTCGAGAATCGGCCGCGATTCGTATACGTCAGTTGACTATTGGATCCGTTTGAGAGCCGTGCATCGCCCACCAGTCATACTTCGTGGTGCAATGCTTGTCGGCGGTGAACTTTGACTGGTCCTTTTTCCCAGCCATCAAACGCGTGAGCTGTGCGGAACGCGAAAGAGGCCAGAGAGTGGGGTTATACACGCTAGTGCTTTCACAAAATAGTGAATGACATATCTCCATTGATCTTGACAGTGTTTCTCTTGAAATTTCCTGACGAGGAAAGAACGACTCAATTTCATTCATTCACCAGCTGGTCTTTCCATATGGCCGTGTTTTGGGAGTGTGAAACATACTTTTTACAAGCTGGAAATCGTTGTCGGCGGATCGAAACTGCGGACCMGCACGGCCGGTAGCGTCTGTGCGCCGCTACGCGATACCTTCTAAACGCGCTCCTCTTCCTACATTCTCTTCTCTGGCATGCCACTGCACTCTCAAAACCACTCTCCCTCCTCCATGCTTCTTCATTACACAATGGGCAAGGACCCAAACTAATAGCATCGCTCTACACGTCACAAATCACGGTCCTACGCGCCGATATCAAGCACCAAATTCTCGCGATTTGCTGCGTGCTCAGCCGCTAGGCTCTCGCGTCCTTACAGCGTGCATAGATCATGTCAGGACTACCTGGCAGCGAGAGGGCGGCAATGCTGTCGACGGAACGTGATGACGCCGCACCACGTCGTCCATCACTGCTACCTGCCTTCGAGCCGCTCTCTTCTTCGCCTGGCCTCCCACGAGCGGCCAAACGCAAATTCGACGATGCACTGGACGACCGCAAGTACTACCCTACACCTGTACCTACATCATCCACGGGTATCCTGCCCTCATCGCCCCCTTCGCGTCGTACGCGTCCAGGTCTGCAACGGACCGTCTCTGTCCTCTCAGAACGCGCTCCCCTTGGCGATGTGCCGTCTCTTGACCTCCACGCCAATGGCGAGCCGGTCCTTATGGGACGCTCAAGTAACTCTTCGGATTACCAATTGTCCGCCAACCGCCATATCTCACGAATCYACGTTCGTGCTTCATTTCACGCCGCCGATTCGTCATATCCACAAGGCAAGGTGGAGGTAGAGTGTTTGGGTTGGAACGGAGCTAAGGTGCATTGCCGCGGAGAGGTGGTGGAGTTGGCAAAGGGTGAACAGTTTGTTTCTGGCAAGCCGCAAGACCAGATCATCGTCGATGTGCAAGATACTCGGGTGATGCTGGTATGGCCAGTGGAGGGCGCACGCGACGCACCCTCGGTCGAATCGAGATCACCATGGGCTGCGGACTCGCCATCCAAGCGCCACACCGCGTCAGTACCCCACTTCGCATCTAGCCCACCGCCGATGATGAGCATGGCACGTCCGGCCTCGCCGGTATCACCGACACCAGATGTCAGCTTTGGAGCCACCTTCGCGTCGACATTCCGCGCCGATGCCGCCGGTCCAGTGCAGGTATACGAGGACACAAACTCTGACGAAGACGCYCCTCACGACTCCACTCCCGAGCCGTTGTGTGATGGCACACCCACTCCAAAGCATTCCATGTCGGCGCCATCCAACCTCCTGACCCAGTCTCATGCTACTGTAGCATCCGAGACGGAGGATTTCTCCGAGCACGACGAAGAGAACGACCCCATCGTTCATTCCTTTGGCCCTTTCGGTGAGAATATCATGTCTCGATTCGAGTCCTTTACCTCAGGCTCTCCAGAACGTCAACGTAAACCTCTGGCGGCGTCGTTCAACTCTCCAGGGCGTAGTGTTGCCATCCCGCCTATCAACTTCAGTCCGATTAAAAACCACGTCATTAACCAGCTTGCGTTCTCTCGCATCCACTCACTGCCGCTCTCTACCATCCACAGCAATCTCCCATCCGAGCTTCGCGGGGCCATGGTCAAGCCATCGGATAATGAGAATCCAAATGTCCTCACCACGTGTGAGCTCAAAACACTGCTCGATGACATCCCATGCGTTGGCGAGATCAGTCGCGAGGGTAAAGATGCCGCCGGCAAGCTTCTAGAAAGCGAATTCTATTATGTTCCCGAGATGGATAACGATGCCAATCGCCGGGATACCGTCACCCAAAGCCTGGGCAAAACCAGCATTCGCGCTGCTCGTAAGCAGCATAAGGTGTGTCCAATCGAGTCAAACTTGCAATGCATCTCATACTGACCATACACCCAGCAATATTATTGGAAGCGTCCGCGTCACTGAGCGCACACATATCTTATCGCTCGTCATGTTAGCGCATCGATTGCGCCTTTCGACTGGCAATTCTGTTTTCCCTTCTGTGTCGATGATTCCCCAGCATAGCGATCGCGTTGGATTTCACGGCCAATGATGATGCTCAGCGCATGTTTGCATTCAAAAGGCGTTTCCGTTTCCGTCTCCGTGGGCGGCTTGGTTGGTTTCGCGTTTCAACGTTGGGGGGACGATGCGGCGTGGCTTCGCGCGCACGACCGCTGCTGATTGTGCTTTGCTATGAATAGTTGTAACGTTAAGCCAGACATGGCGACGGTCCTTTATGGATAACGGGAGTAAGATGGTAGATACGAAAATCAAGTGCTGTTCATCCAGTTTTTGGTGTTGGTGTTGATTGTTGTGATCTGCTCTGTCCCTCATCGAGATGACGTGACGTTCAGCCAAGCTCGCCATTAGTGCGATGTCTGTCAGCAGGCTCTAACCCGGAATAGTCGAATGCGGCGTCGCGATGCTCGATCGGTCTCGTGAAGACACCCATACTCGCCCTGGAGGCCATTGCCATTCAGACGGTCTGCGCTTCTTGACAACCAAAACTATTGATAGCGAATACCACCAGCTGCGACGATGCATCTCTTCGCGCTCCCCGCAGTGCTCTGCGCTCTGAGCTACTGTGCAGCCCTTCCATCCTCTGTTGAACCGCAGCCACTTCCTCTGGTCATCTGGCATGGATTGGGCGATCGATATGATGCAGATGGCTTGCACTCAGTCGGCGAGCTTGCTCAGGAGGTGTATCCAGGGACATACGTCTACTACATTCGAATCGACGATGATGGCGGCGAGGACAGAAGCGCCACATTTCTTGGGAACCTGACCGAGCAGGTGGCATCAGTCTGCCAAGCTCTACACGATGACCCGAAGCTAAAAGATAAGAAGACAGGCGAGGTACGAGTGGATGCACTGGGATTTTCTCAAGGGGGGCAATTCTTGCGTGGCCTCCTCCAACGCTGCAACGGACTCAGCATGCGTAGCTTGGTGACTTTCGGAAGCCAGCACAATGGTATTGCACAGATCAAGGCCTGTGGGACTTGGGATTTTGTCTGTAAAGGCGCTCTGGCGTTGATACGGGGTAATGCTTGGACGGATTACGCACAGTCTCATGTCGTGCCTGCGCAGTACTATCGGACAATCAACGACACCACAGGACTTGCGAGCGACGATTACTTGAAGCACAGCAACTTTCTGGCGGACATAAACAACGAGCGAGACGTCAGAAATGCGACGTACAACACCAGACTGGCTAGTCTTGAGACAATGGTCATGTTTGTGTTTGAGAATGACACCACGGTGATTCCCAAAGAGAGTGGGTGGTTCGCAGAAGTGAATGCGACAAGTGGAGAGGTGACGCCGCTGAGGAACAGGAAGATGTACAAAGAGGACTGGGTTGGGTTGAAGAAGTTGGACAAGAAAGGCGGTCTTATCTTCAAGACGACGCCTGGAGACCATATGCAGCTTGAAGAAGACATCCTGAAAGACACCTTCGCAGCGTACTTTGGTCCGGAGCAGAAGACAGATATGGCGGCAACGTGGTGGCGGTTCTGGCAGCAGAAGCCTGATGATGTGAACCTTGCCACGTTCAAGGACGTTCTGTAGATGAGATTGAACCATTTCTTCATTTCACGGCAGTGCCATTTCGTAGTTGATGAGTCTCACTCAAATGTAGGAGCAATGCACCGCATACTGTTTCGTCTTTTGAGCGTTTGCTGCTTCGACCATCCATGCAATCGTACTCCTCGAACCCACAACAACCGCAAACTCCGACCTCTCTCCGAGCGAATAGTTTACTTCAGCTTCTTCTTGGGGCGGAGCTGGTTGGTGTGTCCGCACTTCTTCTTACGGCAGTTGGTGGCACGTGGAGGAAGACGAGCCTGTCGCTGAAGTCAGCGAGTTCCCCGGTTGTTGTTTTACATGCACTTACGTAGCACTTTCGGCAGATCATCTTGTCGCAGTTGTACTTGGAGGCAAGAGCCTTGAGAGATGGCTCGATGATACCACCACGAAGACGGAGCACCAAGTGAAGAGTGGACTCCTACTTGTTTGTCAGATCACAGTGCTCTTCCACCTTTCAATTCTACCCATCATCTCCAATTTGCGCACCTTCTGGATGTTGTAGTCGCTCAGGGTACGGCCGTCCTCAAGCTGCTTTCCGGCGAAGATCAAGCGCTGCTGGTCTGGGGGAATTCCCTCCTTGTCCTGAATCTTGCTCTTCACATTGTCGATGGTGTCGCTAGACTCCACCTCAAGGGTGATGGTCTTGCCAGTCAGAGTCTTGACAAAGCTGTAGAGTTTCTGCGGTCAGTACTGCGCATTCGAGCGGGGGCGTTCGAGATTTCGCGCGGTGGGAGGCCTACATCTGCACTGGACATCTCGTTAGTAAATATTCGACGCATATTTCTCACTTCTGCGCCGCGGGTGTACTTACTCGTGTCGATCTTCCTGTGTGATTAGTTGGATGGCGAAGTGATGTTGCGTCGTGATGGATTTCGGATGTGCTGCACACTTTGGTGACTCAGCGTGGCTTGGCGATGCCGCTCGTACCACGACGGGAGGTATCTCGATCACCCGAGGGACCACTTTTCGTCACAACACCTCCATCTCTACCGCGTCTATTTGGATCGGAACTTTTTCAGACTCACGTCGTCCTCTCGAGAACCACAGCGCTGGTACGTCGACAGCGAACCGATTCTCGCAAGTAAAGCGGATCTTTGGCCATCAAGTTTAAATTAAAAGATCGCGGCAGACATCCTCCAATCGTATCATCAACAGCGGGATAAATTGCCTCTTCATCTAGCATGTAAGGTATGTTCTAATGTCCAATGCCTGTAGGCGCGTGCTATTGAAACCCAAACTCGAACGCCTCGCTGTGCCCGCGAAAAGAACAAAACCAACTCGGCGCCTCTATAGTTTCATCAAACGCTTCTGTCTTCTTTCAACATCTCTCATTTCTCCCAGAATTTCCTCGTTAAATTGCTCATGCCCTTCCAAGTAAAGGTGATGACCGGCCTTTGCGATCACAGTTACTTTGACATCTCCATTCTCTCTCTGCTTCTCCTCTTCGCTCGCCTGCGCCAATGCCTTCTTCTTCTCTCGTTTGATCTGTTCTTCGGCGGCATAGCCACCTGCCACGTCCATCCAGTCGTTTTCGCCATACATTAATACCACAGGAATGCCTGTTTCTCGGGCTTTGTGTGCCACRGCAGCAGTCAAGTCTTGGTCACCCAAATTATCCGGGGAAGGCTCGTTGTGGACTTGCAGCAATTGGCGGCCTACGCCATGTATGCGTCGAATCAGAGGACTTCTTGCGAACGCTCCAGGTGCGAGGACATAAGCTAGAGCGTACTCGCCACTGCCACGTTGTCGGAAAAGCGAGTAGCTATAGTCGTGGAGTGCTTGCGATTCCTCGGCCGGTAGGTGCGAAAAGCGACGGGACGTCCAGCCAGAGACAAGGCGTGGTCCCATTGGTCCTGTCCAACGGACAAGGGAAAATGGTGAGACATTTGCATCCCACAAAGTTGTGAGCCATCCCGGCAGCGGTTTTCGAGGTTTCAGCTTCGTCTTGGAATCCGCGTCTTCTGTAAATTCATTGGCCATGGTGCTATCGCTAGGCTCCGGCATAGCTTCATTGACTGCATATGGATCCTCTGGAATTCCCACCGGAGAGGCCAATATTAGCTTATTCAGGTGGCCAGGGTATTTGAGGGCGTAGCAGACAGCCATGTAGCCTCCTAGGGAATGACCCAGCAATGTAAACTTGTCAATACCCTTCTTGACACGCCACTCCTCCAGAGCATCGACAAACCAGCTCTCGGCTTCTCGCACCTTTGCCYCCTTATCGGTGGCTTTGATCTTGAAGTTTGGCCTACTACTTCTTCCCATGCCCAGCATGTCAAGAGCATATAGCTTCCAATGAGGCAAGCGAGATAGTGCCTMGAAATTCTTGTAGAAGAAGCCTAGTCCAGCTCCATATCCGTGGAGCATAACCAAGTTGTTGTCCGTCTGCTCTCCTAGCCTCTCTACACTGAACTCGTTCAAGTATCTGTTCTTTCCCTGCAGTTGTACCATTTGTGATTGCCACTGTCGAGGTCCGTGGGGATCGTTCACGCTGCTCGTCCGCTGTATAGGCTCCTGGATCTGGTCAACCTGTGTCATGCTCGCGCTCGGGCTCGTCGGGGTGCTGCCAGTCTGCATGTGCGTAGGTGGTTGTTGAAGGTATGGAATGAAAGTCATGACTTTGTGCTCGGTCACCGCTGGTGTGAGTGACGCCCACCATTGGGAGAAACCATCCTTGTAGCCCAGAGGAAACCATCCACCCTTTGGAGCTTGACGACCGTTCGCTTCAGCCTCTTCTTTTGCACGTTGCCTTGCGAGCATCGATTTGCCCCCTGGTTGCGTGCGGCTAATGTCGTCTGAGTTGGAAGCTGAGGTAGAAGCCATGGTAGAGTGTGACGTGCTAGTGAGCTTTGAGGTAGTTCCTTTCGCGACTGCGTTCGATATGCTGAGGTGTGGCGTGTCTGTCCTTGCGTACGATCGAGCGAGCAGAGTGCTCGCGGGGCAAAGAGCGATTCGAGCCACTTTTGTCCTCTAATCAACAATGAAACTGAAGATTCGTTATTTTGGTGGCAGCTGATGTAGTGGGCGTGTTAGAATCTCTATATCCGGCGTCCTAGGCGGCGACTTTCCATGGAATCGTTGTGAATGTTTTAATGTCCCGCGATGACAGACTGGCACCGGAGTTTAGGGATGAGATCCGATTCCGAGCGGGAGCGAAAACGAGCGCGTCGCTAAAGCCAGCCCACGTTCTTCGTCCTCGTCACAGGACATCGCCCGACATAATCCCATCGACGTTACATGCCGCCATCAGAAAACATTGGAAACCTCTAAGAGATCTTCCGTCTACCAGAAAGAAACATGCGCTGATCGTATTACACCGCGCGGGTGCAGCCAAGGTCTCTGTAACCTCAATCTGACCATCTCTCTCGACATTGATGGCAATTACTTCCCAAATCAACCACCACGACAAATCAGGATGAGCGATCCTATAGATCGTATCGTCAAAGGCGCTCCACCGCCTGACGTGAGCGCTGAGCAGCTTGCGGCGAGTGCGAGGGCTACAGGACCTGCCAATTCACATTCAATTACCGCTCCCCTTCCACCGTCCATCTCGGGGGGGATCCACAGCCACTCCAATGATCCCAGAGATGCGCTGCCTTCGAGCCCGCCTCAAATATACCTCAATCTTCTCATCTTGGAATCATCCCTAAGGCTGCAGTATGTTTCTCTTCGAGCCCGACTTCGATTGCACTTGCTCCTGCTTGTGACATTGGTCGTGTGGGTGCWAGCCTTTACCTATCTCCTCTTCTTTCGGCCACGTGAAGATGGTTCCGGAGTGGGAGGAAGCGTTTACTGGGTGCTTGAATCTGCCGAAAAGCTGGGCTGGTGCTCTGGTGTTGTCACACTGGCGCTCTTCTGGGGAACYGGCATGTACGAGCGCGGTGTGCGTTGGCCACGGAAGTTTGTCTCCACCACAAATCGCGGTCTTCGAGGCTTCAATCTGAAAGTCGTGGTGGTCAAAGGGTCGCTCCTTTCGGAGCTCGCAGGATGGTTCGCAATGTTGGATCAAATGGGGTGGTTTCGAGAAGATCGAGTAAACTACCAAGTCATGCCCAAAGATATCGAAGTGGGCGGTAATAAAGTCGAGAATTGGAATGCGCATGCCGGTAAGCATGGTTTATTGGAAGATGATATTGCACCAGGAGGCGATGTTCTACGAGTGCTACTTCTGCCAAAGCCCTTTTCCCCAGACTTCCGTGAAGGCTGGGACACATTCCGTCTGGATTACTGGGAGCGCGAGAATAGTCGAAGGAGCCAGCTACGTACTTTGATTCGATCCCGAAAGCGTGAGGTTGCACGCAAGGATGGAGGATGGCTCTGGTGGACAGGCTGGCGTGGATGGCGCAACGTCCGGCTTTCAATATTCACGAGCCGCAAGTCCCGTCGACAGCTTGACCTTGATAAACTGGCCTTGAAGGATCGACCGTCATCCGAGCGTATCAAGGAGAGGCGTCGGAAAGAAAGTCTCATACGTGATGGATCACTCTCAAGGTACGGTGGCGACCACTCAAGGAACTCGTCGATTTCCAGGACACCTACTCCTGACCCAGCGGATCCGTACCATTCGCGGGAGCAAAGGCCGAGGAGAGGAAGCAGTGCTAGTAGTCGCAGGCCACGGAAGACGATGGGTACCTTGAACGAGAAGAGTCGACTTTCGGCGACAGAAACACTTTTGCACGACACTATCGAAGTGAGTCCTCTGAGCAAAAGGGCAAGMACAATCAGTACGACTGGAAGTGAAGGCGATGATGGGAGTGGGGGAAAGAACAAGGTCACGCCGATGTTCACAAATGAGATCAAGGCAGAACCAGAGGAGGAATGATTCAGACGATATAGCAAGCAATGCATTGTTGTTGCACTCCACATCCACCCAGCACGAGAAGCTGAGTCTACACCGATTGCTCATCTCTCTGCGAGTCCTCCTAATATGGCCGTGAGGGGGCTTCCTGCGGCCCCGGAACGCGCTCCACCGCATCGCGGCGGTTCTCCGTGTGGTCCAGCGAGACTTGAGGTTTGACGAGTAGACCCACAGGCGAACAGACGCGGATGAGTGTAGACTGCATCAGGACGAAGTTCACCGAGCTCTTGGTCCGAAATTGAGCCTCATTTCAGGCCACAGTAAGTCGTGGCACCTTGGGATTGAAGTGCTTCTACCCTGCAGGTTGAGTTGCGCAAGGAGCGATAACCACACGTTGTTCTGCAACTCTTCCTGTCGTTGGTTTCAAACATGCTGAATAAGATGGTCGCCGTCACGCAACCACATATTGATAACTCAAGCCACAGACTGTCGTTTGGCATCACGCTTCTCCTTTCTTTGCTGCTTCCAACTTGAGATTCCGAACGATACTCGAGGCCGCTGTGCATACTCCTGCATTGTGACCGTTCCATAGTAGCCATTGAGTGCTGAATCTCCAGGATCAACATATCTTTTCGATTCCGCCCAGGAGTTCAGCGCAGCGAGATAGTGAGCTTGGGAAGGAAAGCCTCTGTAAGCTTGTGATGATTCTTCGACTGCCGCGTCATTTGGCTGTGTCTGAGATACTCTGGWTACAGACACCCGTGATCTCGCTCGTGGGGTTCTCTCGCCATCTAGAGTCTCAACATCGACAAGAGACGATGTTTCAGATTGACAAATGCTTCCGGCAAGTAGATGGCGACGCTCGGTCTCTGTTGATGATCTTGCAGCCATGTTCTGAGAGGTGGTGGACATATCGCGTACGGTAAAATTGAGATCTAGTTGAAGCGCTTCAAGGAGGATCATTCAAAGTTCTGAAGCCAGACTGTAACAGAGTGCAAGATGGAAGAGGAGAAAGCACAGCACTCACCTCCGAGCTGGAGTGGTACCAAGCTGCGGTGGCACCAAGTCCGCCTCGGCGCCAATGATCGAAAGAACATTGACACGTGAAAGAAGACCAACAAGCCGACGTGAGGTGGTGGCAATATGATGATTGCGGGGAAGGTCGGGAGCGGAGCATCACGGTACCGATCACCGATCGATCGCCATCGGATTTCCTCCGAAGCTCATGCACGCAGTCACTTTCACATGCGCTCGCAAGGCAATGTCACTGCCAATTCGTCACCTGAGCCACAACTTGACGAAAGGCAGACAAGTTGCCCGATTTTCGCAATGCACCGCCCGACTGCGCAACGACGTTCAGCCTCAGCATGACAAGGTGGAGAAGCAGGGGCGAGACGTTCCACCGAAACAAGAGGAACAAACGGAAAATGGTGGTCAATCACAAAGTCGCGGGCGGAAACTGCCTGCCTTCGTCCTCTTCGCCGTCGGCGCTCCTCTTGGATGGTATTTGAATGATCTCAGGGGTGCACAGCACAATTCACGAGTCTCGAGACCGGGCGAGTTCGTCAAATACACCCTGGTAGGCAAGGATAATGTCTCCTCCACCTGCGCCATATTCAAGCTAAAGCCGGCTGGAAATGTCGTCGTGGATCTGGACGACCCATCTCTGGAACGGGCCATCACGAGCATCGAGTTCAAGCAGCCACAGCTGCAGATTGCTCGCTCGTACACATGTCTACCGCAAGAGCAGGGCCAAGATATGGATGAATTACGCTTCCTGATTCGGAAAGAACAGAAGGGAGAGGTGTCGTCATTCTTGCACAGACTGCCTCTCAATGCTGAGATCGAAATTCGGGGGTTGAAATCGGAATACGTGCTACCGGAGGATGTGGCGAGTGCCATTTTTCTTGTGGGAGGAACCGGTATCGCTCCAGCTCTGCAAGCTGCAGACAAGTTGGACGGCCAAGCCAACATGCACATCATGTGGGCAAGCAGACGTAGGGAGGATTGCATAGGTGGCTACAACGACAGTCTTCCAACGAAGCGTGCTTGGGGATGGTGGCAAGGGTCTACGGAAGCGGAGAGGAACATGGCCAAATTCCCCATCGCCGAACAAGGAGGATTGGTGTCGCTGCTGGAATCATTAAAAAGAAGATCCGGCGATGATGAAGAGAAACACCCCAAGCTGATCGTGGATTACTACGTCGACGAAGAAGGTACTGCCGTCAAGGCCGAAGAAGTCAAGAACGCTTTACACGCTTTGTCTGGTTCACCCACTACTGGTGAGAGCTCTGGCAGGAAGATCCTCTTTGTGAGTGGCCCACCGGGTTTCATCACTTACTGGGCGGGATCTAAGCAGTGGGCTGGAGGAAGGGAGGTTCCTGGCCCGCTCAGAGGAGTGCTTTCAACGATTGACCTTCGTGGGTGGGAGGTCGTCAAGTTGTGAATGCCTGTTCACATCGAGACTGAATGAAGCAGGCCTTGCACTTCTTGATGTCTCATCGGGTGTGACCTTTGGGAATACAGCACACTCAAAGTTATTGTCTGTTGGGAAGCCAGTCTTTGAGTTGCTTGTGTCAAATTGACCAGACGGGCCAACACCGTCATTACTGCTGCAAGCACGCGAGAAGCTGTCACTTGGGGATAGTAAGACACCCCTTGTTAACAATAGGGATGTGCGGAATAATACCTTTAATCATAGGGCTGACGGAAGGTTCACCCTGTAAGTTTACATTCGTGCAAGGTAACCTTGGAAGGTATTATGGGATGGGGGTTGCCAAAGCTTGATCAGACTCCATGTATAACAAACAGTACAGTGCACATTGATGTCACCATATTTTCCCTAGCATTCCATCCCAAACTTCCCTTCGCCTTTCGGTGCCTGCGGGTCCGCTTACCTACGGAGTAATGGTTCCGCCACTACACACCACGCCAAGTCTGGAGCAAGCGCCGCGCGGAGACCAATCGTCCCGCGCCTAGTGTAAGCGTCATGGGCCATGGGCCAAGTATTCTACAGTGTCTTTTTGCATCGCCGCGTATTCATGGCGAGTCTTGAGTCCTTGGCACCATGTCTTTCGGGACGCCACCGTATCGTCGTGTAGTTGTCTTCTTTCGCGACAGTCGGGCTCTTTGTTGATTTTTCCAGCATCCCTGGATTCCTGAATTCCCTGGAGCGTCAACAGACCCAGACGCGATAGCTGCGAAGCAATTAACAGCTATGTTGGCCGTAAGGCAGACGTGGGCACTGGTCCAGAAGACGATCACGATCGTCTTCTTCCGTCATTGGCTTGGAACTGGAATCCGCGCATTTCTCGCCCCTATCATTCTGGTCTTCATTCTTGGATACAGCAAGAACTTCTTTGTACCGCCAGCCACATTTGGCGTTGGATCGGCCACGCCAGTGCGCTCTCTTCGCGATGCTGCAAGATCTGGCACTGGATCGCGGAAGATTGTTGCCGTCGTCAACAATGGCTTCACAAATGGCGATATCGCACAAGTCATCGATCAAATATCTGGACCACTCACGGAGGGAGGACTGACGGTGCAAGTCCTTGAAGACCCGACCGCTGTTCTTAATGTGTGTCCGAGCTCTCTACGCGGTGTGACTCCATGTTTTGCTGCGGTTGAGTTCACTTCATCGCCCGAGGAGGGAACGGGCGGGGAGTGGAACTACACAATCAGAGGTGACGGGACATTCTCCACAAGCGTCTTCGTTGACCAAACCGATAATCCCGCGGAGATCTACATTCTGCCTTTACAGCATGCCATCGACAGTGCCATCGCTTCCATTGGCGGCAATCAGCTACCGGATACAGAAGAGTTTCCATACACTCTCCGAAACCAAAAGGAGCGCGAGGAGAACATCACGAGACTTTACATGAATACACTCATCGATGTTCTCGGTCTGGCGTACTTTATTGGTATCGTGGGCATCTGCTATCAACTCACAGGCCACATGGCACACGAGAGAGAGTTGGGCATGTCGCAGCTGATCGAGGCAATGATGCCGAACCGCCAACGATGGATCCCSCAAGTCGCGCGTTTGGCCTCGCTACATATAGCTTTCGACATCCTCTACTTCCCGTCGTGGGTCATCATGGGTGCTATAATCGGCCAGTTGAATTATCCTCATTCTAGCATTGCCATTCCGATTGTGTTCTTCATCCTCGCCGGCCTCGCACTATCCTCCTGGTCAATCGCATTTGCTAGCTTGTTCAGCAAGGCCCAGCTGTCCGGCATTACTGTCACCATTACATCGATCGTGCTCGCCATCATCATCCAAGTCATTCCAGATCCCGGCACTGGCGCAACGATCATCCTCGCCTTGATCTTCCCGCCCATGAACTTCACGCTGTACATCATCTACAACGCTTACTGGGAACGACTCAGCCTGCCCGCCAATCTGATGCAGGGGGCTCCAAGTGGCTTCAACGGTCGAGCATCCGGACCACCCTGGCAATTTCCAGGCTACGTCTTCTTCATTATCTGCGTTATTCAATTTCTGGTCTATCCGATAATCGGTGCGTTGGTGGAGAGACTTCTATACGGCACCGCATCCAAGTCTCGCCAGCTGCGGTATTCGAACGACGAAGTAGCAGAGACTGTCAAAGTTACAGAGCTGTCCAAGCACTACCCGCCTGGCTGGTTCTCGAGGACGATCGGATCGAGGTTTTCGAAGAACCCAGCTCAAACAGTTCGCGCGGTTGACAATGTCAGCCTTTCCGTCTTGAAAGGACAAATCATGGTGCTTTTGGGTGCCAATGGAAGTGGAAAATCTACTTCTCTAGACTGTCTGGCTGGCATTCAAAAACCGACGGCTGGCCATATCGAGATGGACGCAACGGGCGGCATTGGACTTTGTCCCCAAAAGAACGTCATGTGGAAAGAGCTAACTGTCTTTGAGCATGTGAACATCTTCAACCGTCTCAAGGCTACTGAGCTCGACACCAAGGCGCAAGTGACTGAAATGATAGCCGCCTGTGATTTGGAGCAAAAGCTGCACGCGAGGACGGCAACGCTGTCTGGTGGCCAGAAGAGGAAGTGTCAACTTGCAATGATGATGACTGGAGGAAGTTCGGTCTGCTTAATTGACGAAGTAAGCTCCGGTATCGATCCATTGAGTCGGCGAAAGATTTGGGACATCATACTGGCCATGCGAGGAACGAGATCAATAATCATGACTACGCACTTTCTGGACGAGGCTGATCTTTTGTCGGACGATATCACAATTCTGTCAAAAGGAAACCTCGTTGCTCACGGATCATCTGTTGAGCTGAAGCATCACCTTGGTGGAGGATATCGCGTTGTCATCTATCACACCAACAAGAAGCCTCTTCCAGCGAATCTGGAGGCCACATCAAAGCGAGTGTTCCACGATCAGACCGTCTACAATCTGGCCGACTCAGCTTCCGCAGCAGCATTCGTCACAGAACTGGAACGTCATGGCGTTTCGGAGTACCAGGTCAACGGGCCAACCATCGAAGACGTCTTCCTCAAGCTGGCAGCAGAAGTCAAGGATGAGCTAGAGAAAGACGTTGGTCCCACATCGACGGGCTCCGCTAGTGATGTATCAACCGAAGGCTCGCCAGCAGAGAAAGGTCTGCATCTCTTGCCCGGCCGTCCCTTGTCTTTCTTCGCTCAGACATGGGTACTCTTCCGGAAGCGAGCAGTCATCTTGCGAAGGAACAAGTGGCCATATCTCATCGCTTTGTTTCTTCCCATCGTCGCTGCCGGACTCGTAACGCTGTTCCTCGGCGGTCTCCCGCCAATCTCCTGCGATCCGAGATCACAAGTGACAGAGTCGSACAAGCTGTCGATAGAGGAACTTGCAGACAAAGTGCTCATTCCGCAAGGTCCTCAAGTCGATGTAGAGTTCCTCGATACCACTTTCCCGGTGTTGGCAGAGCAAGACTTTGTGCCCGTCGGTGACTTCCCAGCATTCAACGCGTACTTTGCTGCGAACTACTCGAGGATCATGCCTGGAGGTCTCTATCAGGGTGCAGGTCATCCGCCCGTATTCGCTTGGCTGGGTGGAGAAGGTGTAAGTAAATCGAAAAGGGGAAGACACAAAGGAACTCCTGAGCCTTCCCCTCAGCCCTTGGATGTCCACGAAATATGCTGACCTCCATGCTTTACTTTTTAGGATGACGGCCTCGAGTACGCTGTCGCTGGTCAAAATCTCTTGGACAACAGTCTGCTTCAGACGCCGATCAACACCTACTACCAATCATTCGACCGACCAGGACTCCCTACATTTGGCGACACTCTGCAATTCATTGTCTACTTTGGCTTGGCAATGTCTGCTTTCCCCGGATTCTTCGCCCTCTACACGAATTCGGAAAGACTTAGAGACGTTCGGGCATTACATTACAGCAACGGAGTGCGAGCAGGTCCATTGTGGCTGGCATATGTCAGCTTTGACTTCATCATCGTGCTGCTTGTCGCTGCTGTATCAGTCGCCATATTCGCCAGTGCTTCCACGGTCTTCTACTATCCCGGATATCTCTTCGTGGTCTTCTTCCTATATGGCCTTTCCGCTACGCTATCGGCATATCYAGTGTCATTATTTACAACATCGCAACTCGCGACGTTCGCCTTCGCGGCGGGCGGACAGGTATGTCGCTACCAACATTGCTCTCAATGCTCTGCACTCTGCTGGTCGTCTTTTTGAAATCTCGCTGACATGTGATTCATTGGTTTTAGTGCAGCATGTTTCTCATATATCTACTTGTCCAGCTTCTTCTGATCACATTCACCGAAGCCTCAAGTGTCGATAGCAATGCGAAGATTGCCCATTACGCCATGGCAATCTTCTTTCCATCTGGWAACATGCTGAGAGCTCTGTTTCTGTCATTGAATCAGTTCTCACTGCTTTGCCAAGGCGCCACGACCATCCCTTCTTACCCCGGAGCCATCAACGTCTACGGAAGCTGCATTCTCTACCTCATCATCCAGTCTGCGCTCCAGCTCATGGCGCTGATTGCCTTTGACAGCGGCTGGAAGCCATCTTTTCTCGCTCGATCTGGCCACCGCTCTGCAGACGAGGAGGAAACTGATGATGTCGACACCGAAGTCTTCACCGAAGGCGCACGCGTTGATCAATGTAAAGATCAACTTCGCGTCAAGCATGTGACAAAAGCTTTTGGCAGTTTCGTTGCTGTACAGAATGTTTCTTTTGGGGTTCCTCATGGGGAGACCTTTGCTCTCCTTGGTCCGAATGGCGCCGGAAAGAGTACAACTATCAACCTGATCCGTGGCGACATGAAGCCGAGCGAGAAGAATAGCGACATTCTCATCGAGGACATATCTGTCGTTGACCGCAGGGCAGCGGCCCGGGTGAATTTGGGTGTTTGCCCGCAGTTTGATGCCATGGACCAGATGACCGCTATAGAGCATTTGCAATTCTATGCTCGAGCGCGCGGAGTGGCAGACGTTGATTACAATGTCGAAAAAGTCATCCACGCTGTCGGCCTCGAACCATTCAAGACTCGTATGGCCGCGAAACTGTCCGGCGGAAACAAACGCAAGCTGTCATTAGGCATCGCTCTAATGGGCAATCCATCCGTCTTGATACTTGACGAACCAAGTAGTGGTATGGATGCTGCCTCTAAAAGAGTGATGTGGCGGACACTCAAAGCTGTGTCCGCTGGCAGGTCGCTGGTCATTACCACACACAGTATGGAGGAGGCCGATGCCCTTGCAGATCGTGCAGGAATCATGGCGAGACGGATGCTGGCAGTGGGGACCGCAGACGAACTCAGGAAGAAGCACGGCGACGCTTATCACGTCCACGTTGTGCATAAGAATGCTCCATACAGCACCGAAGCTGAGATGGGCGCCATCAAAGCATTCGTTCTGCGAACCTTCCCTGGTGCTACGACAGAAGACCGAGTCTTCCACGGACAGATGAGGTTCAGCGTACCCAACGACCGCAGCGCTCCTCATGACGAGAATGTTATGGACKAGAAGGGTGCTCTGTCAAAGACTTCGCAAGGCGGCATCAGTTCGTTGTTTGCCATACTTGAAGCATCAAAGGAGGAGCTTGGGTTCGAGTACTACTCCGTTTCTCAGGCTACGCTCGACCAGGTCTTCTTGAACATTGTCAACCGTCACAATGTACTGGAGGAGAATTACGCCCGGACACATGCGCAGCAGCTTGGTGTCTGGGGGAAGTTTAAGAGGGCCACAGCGACAGCATACCACAACGCATAGATGTGATACATAGAWATAGATATAATGCATAGCGAGCAAGGAGAGGTATTATCTTCATCTCGAAAGCGCCGAACATGTGTTCTCACATTACCTACCTTTTGCCGGCTTGAACCACTAGGGTTCATGTCTCAGGGTCACTTGAGGCACGTGATCAGGTGAGCCCTCAACTAAGGTATTTCATCCTCTATTTGTTCCACAATCCAACTTGTTTCCATCCCAGACACGCATGCGAAAAAGGTCGCATAACGAGGAATCATTCGAGACCTCCCCGTAAGTGGAGATTTTTGGTATCAGTCCTGCCACTTCTTCTTTCTGTGTGATTTCCTCTACGATTTTCTCACGAGCGGCATTGAACAGCAGGCAATCCTTGTTCAACGCGGCCATGACCGAGGCAAAGCAACTTCTGATCAGCAACAAGCGCGTCAGTCCAGCCTCAAACGACATCTTAGAGGCCGGCAAACATCAAAGCGCAAGACGTGGAATCGCCCATCAGGAATAGGACATCGCGAGCATCAAACGTCACCAACTAGAAGTAGAAGCATCCGCGGCCATCAAACGCGCTCTCCCTCTATCATCGGCATTCCGATTCTCATTCAGCCATGGATTCACAGCAAGATAGCCAAGACACTGATGCAGGATCCAAGAGCGATCAGGATATCTTCACGACTCCTCCAACAAACGCCAGAAAGCGACGTCGCTCTGCTTCCGGCGGCTCTTACCGTGCCGACTCCCCAACATCAAGAGTGGACCATACTATAGCTGTCAACCCGCGCAAGAAGCGCACTGCCAACCAACCTGCTCCGTTGCTTTATGTGGCAAACGTAGAGGAGACCGCAGTTCGTGTGAGCGGCTCAACAGCAGATCTGGGCGACACGACGCTTCTCAGGATCCAAAAAATGCTCAGCCGTGCCGACCAGCATGGAGCCAATCAAAACGAAGCAAAGATCGCCCTCCGCCGAGCAGAACAGCTCATGCGAAGACTCAACATTAGCAGAGCTGAGGTCTTGGCCCATAACCCAGACGATCGGCAAGACTTTGCCGGCCACAGCATTGTCACGCTTCGGAGAAGTGATGGCCATCCGATGCTGCCTGTTAGGCTCAATTGTTGGGTTCAAAACCTCGCCCACGCTATGGGCCTCTTTTTCGCGGTCAAGTCGTTCTCCACCAAAACATGGTTTAGCGAGCAGCGTCTCAATTTTATCTTCTATGGATTTGCTGAGAGCACTGTCACGGCTGCCCACGCCTTTGTGATGGTTTTCAATTTGCTCGGGTCCTGGGCTCAGAAATACAAAGGCGTTTCAAGGAGGAACTCATATTGTCGCGGTGTCTGCAGAGCATTACAAGACTTGGCTAAGAGCGAGAAGGAGGAGGAGGAGAGGGCTCTCAAAAAGGCCGAAGCAGAGAAGCAGGCGATCAGAGTGGAGCAGGATGAGGCCGAGAGACAGGCGGAGTTGGAACGATTGAAGAATCCGTATGTGGAGCCATACACCTCTGACAGTGACGGACGCGACAGTGGTCTCGCAGCGCGTGACTCAATCCGAGACTACCGCGACTCTCCATATTCACCACAAGACACTCTTGGTGCACGAGAKCCTCTCGATGGTGATGCCAGCGATGCCGACGGTGATGAAGGTGGTGATCTACACGACAGCGACGACGACGATAGCGCTGATGACAACGAAGTCGACACCGAAGAGCAAGGTATACAGAACTTACTCACATGTATCTTGTCGCCGACACCCAAGTCTACAGCCTCCACGGACCCTCCTACTACCGCCAAAGTCCCGGGACACCGCAGCCCAGCACCACCCACAGGCGAGATCCCTGTGCTCGAGGAGGTGCCTCGTTGGGACTCACACACGGCACTCATTGCCTATCGTCATCAAGCGGACAAGGTGGCGGATGATTGGGCGAAGGATAACGGCTTGGATCTTGAATATTATCGGAAGAACAAGGCCAAGCCGTTCAATCTCGCTGCGTATAATAGTGATTGGAGGGTGAATTTCACGACTGTCTTCTTACGCTTCTTGCTCTTTCCGTCTTCGAGAAGTCGTCGATTTGAAGGTCTTTCTGGTTTGACAGGAGCGGTTACATAGGGAAAGGGGTTTGTAATCTGATTTTGCTTGAAAACACGACGACAATTCTTGCGCCGCATTGCAACGTACCCCTGGCTATCTCAACAATTCAAACATCTTCATTCGTCAAATCGCGCACTTGGTCAATCGACTTCGAAGCAATCGGGTCGTCGTTTCGACTCCTGATTTTTGTAGGGTTAGGGTTGGGGTAGTGTCCGGGCTTCGGCAGTGCGAACAACGACTACCAGGACATAGGCAACATTTCTGAGTGAGATTGCGATGGATTGAGACGGCTTGCCGATGTTTCTTTGGGCCTAAAATTCAAACTGGTAAAATGAATAGTATGTCGTAGCAAAAATACATTTGTGGTCTGTGAGCGCACATAAACGCTGGATAATGGATGGCGCACTATGAAGATGGGCCTTGTGGAGACTTTACCTTTACTGCTCGCTACTGGCAGCTTACGGAGATCACGCATGCAAAGCATCAGACTGGTCAATCATCGGGTGTCGTCTTGTGATATGTACAAACTTGCACTGACCCGCGCCTCCTCATTCCGACCACTTCATTCAACTAAATAGTCCGTCAAACCGAAGTCAAGGCTTCGTGCCAGACTCTGTACATACTCCCAAGTCACCATAGGGCCAACCCTCCATTTCCCACCCGGCTCTAGAGGATCGCCGCCGCCTATCCCACCCGCCTTGACCAGCAACCTCAAACTTGACAGAGTTGCAATCTGCTTGTACATGTCTATCGTCGTTCTCAAATCATGCGGGAGGATTGCCAGCAGTATGGCGAGATGTCGATCCAAAGTGAACGCAGAAGCAGCAAGCAGATGCCGTGGAATCTTCCTGATCTTGCTTGGTCGCCCCCCGGAGCGTGCTGTGCCGCCACCTTTCTTTCGTCGTTTCCGTTCCGTCGACTTCATAAAGTACAGTGCATCGAATCGAGCTGGGTTGAATGACGCTAGGTACGCAGCTACCAGTAGCCACTTTGCGTAGTAGGGCAGCTCGTGGGTCTTGGCCTTGGCCATGCTTGTATTGAAGGCTGGAGTCGACACGATCGAGTCCAAGAGTAGACCTTCATCCTGAAACAGTCTTCGCTGAGCTACCAAAAGCCGACTAAAGTCTCGAGTGCCAAAGTCGCCCTTAACGACTGGCGCAACGAATGGTCCCCACAGCTTGTGGCAGGCACCCTGAAAGACGGCCAGATCGCGAGCGGCATTCTGACCCAAAGCATCCCACACAGCGGCACAAAATCGCGGCCATAACCATGCCTTGTCTTCTCGATGGACTTCCTCATCGTAGTCCAGATCTGCAACTGGGGCTTCGTGGAAGATGTCAAGAGGGTTGCGAGCCACAATGTGGACAGACTGATTCCGCGTGTATGGCGCGAAGTGAATGTGTGGTACACCTGCCTGTGAGAGARAGCGAGGTGCTGGGTGTCGGACGATAAAGACGACGCACAGTTGGGAGACCGTCTCTCCAAGCCGTGACAACGCAGCGAGAAGTGTTGGCGGTGCTTCCCTTYGCCTGTCGATGCCGTCGAATACGAGTATGAACTTGTCTCGTCCGTCCAAGAGCTTTTGTAGGTGTACAGCGAGCGCGCTTATATTCTCGCATCGTCCGGAGTAGTTTCCAACCTTTGCCTCATCCTCATCCCCCTGCAGCGCTTCATACACCGCGCCAACTGTCCTCTCCAGCAAGTGTCTTCCTGTCACGCATTCCTGACATCGAATGATCGCGTGGCGAAGTTTACTGCTTTTGAGGTAGGCCCTTGTGATGCTGCTTTTTCCCGTTGCATGAGGGCCGTATAGAACAAGAGAGGTCGGACTCGGCAAAGATGACTGCGGCGCGTCATTAGCATAACATCATTTTTCAGGAAGGTGTATTCTCACCGAAAGGAGTGCAGATAGTTGTCGTAGCTGGGTGTCCCTGCAAGGCCACTGATGTGCCAGTGTTTCGATCAACTCGTCCGGCAGCATCGCGAGAGTCATCCTGTAGAAAGTATCTTTGATGATCACATGAAAGAGACAGGCGCGACAAGGTTAGCGACTACCAGCAGCGGGAAGACGCGATCCGGGGCTGGGTCCGGCTGGACTTGCCGGCCGGGTGCCTGGAAATTCCAAAAGTGAAGCACAACCACGACTGCACTTTGACATCCCCAAATTTCCATCTCCGTTGTAAACGTCAAATTTGATCGTCGAGAGCCATGCGAAATAGCACGGTCAAGCAAGGACATACATACGCAAATGCTTCGTAGTAGCAAAAGACATTTAAAGTCCTTGTAAGAAAAGCGCTTGCCTCTTTAATTTCGCGGTGCAAAATAAGACAGAAAGAACAATGAGCTGGGTCTTGCTCGGGTTGCGTTCCTTCTCAGGAGGAGCGACATGGYATTTCTTCCACTTCCACTTCACCCGCGTCGCAAACTTCCTCACATACACCACCACCAACGTACTTCAACTCGCCCGCGCCAGCGCATCAACACTCATGGCCACGCTGCGAAGAGACTCCAAGGACGACCGCGACCGCGACAGCAAGGCCGATGTCGACGTCGTCCGGCGGATGGTGCACCTCCAAACCAAGGAGGAATGCCGCCTCTCCGACGACACCATCCAAGTCTGGACTGTTGAGCTGCCTAGTAAGCATGCTGAAGGGATCCTGAAGTACGTCCCTCATCACCAGTATGAATGACCACTTAGATCGACTGACGCCGTGGACAGAGTGATTAAAGAAAAGGTCCCCGAGCAGGACTTGATCGACCTGCAGCACCTGCGCCGCTTCGCCAAACCCAAGTACTTRCCTGCACACGTGCTGGGCCAGCGTGATCTCGTCAAGGAGATGTACGCTGTTCCGCGCGCCTGGGAGGTCACACCCGTCACGGTCATGCAGGCGCCGCAGACCTCGGTCTGGGAGTACGCCACGCCATCGCGACCACGTAACAGCGGCAAATCTCAGACGCTCCATCTGCTCATCTGCCCGACTCGGGCTATGAGCCTGCGGGACCTGTATGAAATCTTGAAGGAACACACTCCATTCTGCTCATCGGCTGAGTCATGGGCCTACCCGTTGGAGATCAAGGAGATCACCGTGCCACTTCTGGCCCCCACGAGTTCTGCACAGGCTGATGAGCTTTCTAAAGCATACTGGCCGACCTTCTATCGGAAGACCAACCCCTTTGGTGCTCATCCTGCCAGTATCTCCAAGGCCGAGGACGAGCTCCAAAATCCACCGGAGAACAACATGGGGATCGAACGTGCCATGGATCTTGCCGAGCTGGTTGGAGCCGAGGGTGTCCGCCGCGGGATTGGAGCTGGACCTGGATGCGTGATCATCGAGCGTATCGATGGTGATACTAACATCATTGCAGTTGCCAGTGACGCACGCTACAAACCACAAGAACATCAGTTCGCCGATGATACCACAAACAGCTGCGGTCGCGGTAACATGATGGGTCACGCGGTCATGCGAGCTGTTGGCATGGTCGGACGCAAGCGCCTCCGCGTCGCTTCTACCGGCATCACCAAGGCTGCGGCCAAAGCAGAGAGCAACTTCACCAAGGGTGGTCTCGCGCTCGACGAAAAGGCTCGCGATGCTTTCTTTCTCGATCTCCCCATCATGGAGTTGGAGGAGGAGTACTTCAAGGTGGACAATCTCAAGCCAGATGGCTATCTCTCTTTGAAGCTCGAAATCTTCCTCACCCACGAGCCTTGCATAATGTGCTGCATGGCCTTGGTTCACAGCCGCGTTGGCCGTGTCATCTTCAAGCATCGTATGCCCAAGACAGGCGGCTTGACTGCCGAGACTTTTAGCAACAACTCCGGTCCTGTCGGCCTCGGCTATGGTCTCTGTTGGCGGAAAGAGCTCAACTGGCAGTTCATGTGCTGGGAATACAAGCCAGCGGCGGACGAAGGCTCAGGCTCCCGACAAGACAACCCCAAGGATTCTGAGAAGTACCCAGCAAAAGGACAAGATACAGTAGACATCCCCAGTGCTAATGTTACCACAAGCAGCTTTGGGAGCATGCACGTTTAGCACACTTGCAGTGCTATTATAGAGCTGGCGGAGCATGTTACGTTCAACATGATCAGGACTGCATCATCAGATGCATGGAGAATGGCAATGAAGTTGTATATTAGCGTCGGCGCTGGCGGTGGGGGAATAGAGATGGAAGGGCAGAGTTGTGCTTATACCGTTACTTTATGTCGCATGCAATAGACACTGTAACACACTCGGCGTCTTCAACTCCTCATTGTGTACCGTGCACGCCGATTGAATCAACCGGTCTAACATCTCCACCTTGTTCGTGGCACATGCGGCATACTCATAATAGCTCGTCATCATCATGAAAACTACAACTTATGCCTCTTCTCCCCGCTGGCAATCTTGCGGAACTCCTCTTGTGGGATTCCCCTCATGAAGACATCCAACCCACCCATGACCTCTTTGACTCCCTGAGCATCGTACTGCTCTCTCTCCGGTCCTCTCATCATCTCCTTGATCTTGATGAGTGAGTTGGGAACCAAATGCTCTCCCAAACGGTTGTCAACCTCCTCCAACACGAGCCCCAAGAACTTCTCATGCTCTTCTGGTTTGGTCTCGAACACCTTGTTCACAAATCCACACTGCAACAATTCCGGGCATGTGATCCTCTTGGACATGAGCAATGCCTCTGCTCCTCTCGCCGGTCCCAAGCGAGAATTCATGGCACGACTTGCCAGACCTTCAGCCACCAATCCTAGGGATGTAAATGGGCAGAGGAGGTAGGCATGCGGTGCGGCGTAGACGAAGTCCGAGTGTCCAATCAAGGCAGCACTGAGACCGACCACCGGGCCATTAAGTGCTGTTACCAGGATCTTGGAGTGCGTGTAGAAGGCGTGTGTAATGTTGAGGTTGTAAGCCGCGAAGTTCTGGAGGTTGATTCTGAACTGGTCATCTTTCGCGCCGGTGTCTTTGCCTGAGACTGTTACATCTGCGCCTCTATAGCGGGGTTTAAGTTAGCTTCTGGGGAGTGGTGTAAAGGGAGAGTGAGTAGGTATGCACGTACGCGCTGAAGAATCGTCCTGTACCRGTAAGGACTGTGATGAAGACATCCTCTCTGGAGTCAATGTGCCGCATCCATCGGGCAATGTTGAAGTAATGTTCTTGAGCAAGAGCTCCGAGCTTCTTGGTCCTGTTGATCGTGATGATCGCGACTCGACCGCGGAACTCGCATTCGACGCCCTCGATGGGTTTGGGAGCTGCGTTCATGATGATTGATTGTTTGAGGGGAGGTGGATATGATGTTGGACTGGAAATGAATCAAAAGAGACTGTTCCTTACCTTGAGGCTTACCCCGAAGACATCTTGACATCTCTATAGTCATTAAGCTCGGGTCAGAGTGGTATGGGTATGTGGAGCCGAGGCATTAGGTTGGTGGATGAATGATCAGGTTTCATAACTTTTATGTCAGGCGGCACTAATCATCTGAATGCGCGTTAGACGCCGCCTCATCTCCAATACATCCACCAACGGCCTCGACAATGTTCATATTCCGCCATGGCGGTAAACGCGTGGCTCAAGTACTCCGTCCGGCATATGCTGCGACCTCACATCGGCTCGCTTCGAGGATAGCCATCCCGTTTACGCCTCCGCCCTTTCCCGTCATCGAAACCTGCCCATCGCCGACTTGTCAATGCAGAGAAGCGCCGGCAGGCTTGGAGATTGAGCGMGAGCAGAGCTTGAATGGCTCCATGGCAGCATACGCGGAACAAATCTTGATAAGCACGGGCAAGAATGATTGGAAGAGTCGGATTGAGGAAGAAGAGGGTGCAGTGTTGATACGGCAAATGAAGAAGCTTCTATTGAAAGGTGGAAAATATGTTGATGTGTGTGGAACAAATCCTTTGCTCCCTCGTTGTATCGCATGCAGGATAGAAGCTGATTGTAGCTCTATAGCCATACCACAATGTCATGATCTCAAACTCATCCATACAGCCTGAAATAGCGCCAGATCAGCAGCCAGTGGCACCAACACAGGACAACAGTACGGAAGCGAGCAAAGACCGTCTCATTAGTCTTCCCGAATCAGGCCCACCGGCTTCCGCATTCCTTTTACCCAGCTTCAAGTACATTCCAGCAATACCGACAGACACCAAAAGCGTAGAGACCTTCATTCAAGCCTTCGTCCTTCCGCAAAAGCTACATAGCATATACGAGACGCTCACGGCTGAACAGCACTATGCTCTGCTTCGCAAGCCAGAGCTTCAACGTCAATTTGCAGGTGTGCGCAACGTCGAAGAGATACTTATCCTTGTTTGTGGACATGGCGGTCGAGACGACCGTTGCGGCAAGATGGCGCCGGTTTTGATGGCCGAATTTGAAGAGAAGCTGCAAAGCAGTAACATTGCCATTCTTAAAGGCGTCCCAACAACAGAAGCCATCAAGGCTGATGTTCAGGACTCCAAGTATTTACCACCGGCCAGGATCGCTTCGATATCGCATATCGGGGGGCACAAATTTGCTGGCAACGTGATCGTTTACATCCCTCCCTCTTTCCGATCCAATCCGTTGGCTGGCAACGGCATCTGGTATGGACGAGTCGGCCCCGAGCATGTCGAAGGGATCGTGGCGAAGACCATCTTGGACGGCCAGGTCATCAAGGATCAATTCCGCGGAGGCATCGATGGGAATGGAGGGATATTGCGGCTGTGAACTAGCAGGTAACGCTTTGGGTAGGAGTGACTGGATGTCGATTGCACCCGCCCTTCGGCGTTCGATAGTCGACTCGGGTAGCAAGGATGCTCGTAAGAACTTCCATGGAGTGGTCCTCTTAGGACTTGACGTGCGCTCGCCGGGCTCTCCCCTACATGTCATATTGCAAGGCTGCTTGATTTATATCATCGTGGAAGATTGTTCTTTGGCTCAATCCAATCTCCCTAATATCTTAGGTAGGTGATCTGGCAAACTCACTACATGCAATGTTCATGGCAAGTGCACATTAATGTCCCCAACAGTGACTTCCCAGACAAACCTCCTTTCCCTTCCAGTCTTCCCTCGTGCATTCCTCAACATTCGTGACCGATCTTCTCAATGTCATCTTCATATCAGCGAACATCGCCAACAGCATATATCACATCATCGCTKCAGCCTCTTAGCTCCTGCAAGCATATCAACTCAGTATCGTTCCAACCCAATTCATCATGGAGGACGAGCACAAACAGGCTTTCGCGAACGTTATGAGCAATCTACTACTCAACCACGAATGGACCGATATGACCATCATCTGCGAGGGGGGAGCAAGGATCGAATGCCACCGAGCGATTGTGTATCCTCAATCATCCGTTTGTAAGTATGAGATTGAACGATGTCTTCCTCGAAGATTTACTCAAAATCCACCAAGTCAGAGACCTATCCAAACGCAGGACAGACAGCATTTTTGACGAAAATGAATTCGAACTCCCAACCATCAAACGGATGGTAAGTACAGACAGTGAAGGATAAACGGGATCCCATGTAGGGGTGGGTAAAAATGACCAACGGCTCCTCTTGGCTTCTGCGATGGACTCAGCTCTTGGAGAGCTTCAAAGCCTGCATTGATTTCTGAGACGCCGCTGACCCTTTCATGCCTCGCTTCTAGATACAGTACCTCTACAACCAGGACTACGAGCCGTACGATGAAAAGCATTCACTCGAGGGTCCGGTTCTCCCCTCCCACTCTGCCACCGCTAGTCTCATCGCGCACGCCGATGTTCATGCCGCAGCTGTGTACTTCGATATCCCCTTACTGCAAGTCAAGGCTGTCGAGAAGTTCGAACAGGTCCTATGGAACAATGATCTTGAGAAGGAGAGTCTGCCGCTTTTGCTTGAGACAATCTGGTCGCAATCCGAATCTCAGAACACAAAGCTGAGGGAAGCCATCATATTCGTGGTTCGACACTATCACGACTACCTCTTCAAGGAAGGAAACATAAGGAAGTTCAAGGACAAGGAAGTTCTTCTCGATTGTTGTTTTGCAGTCATCGAACGTTTAATCCTCAACTTGAATACGGCGCACAAGGAAAACCGCGAGGCACTTGAGGCACTTAGAGCAAAGATGATGAAGAGCGAGAAGTGAATTGATACACAGGAGGAAGGGCTATAAGATGCCGCGGGTGGGGAAGAGGCGGGCGGGTGAGTACGCTGGGACTGCTCGTCGAGTTTGGATCGTATCAACTTCTCTTAGCGAAGTCGACATCTTGTTAGACGGGAAAGACCTTTCGTTCAATAGCGAGCCGACACAGCAGAGCGAATCCTGTACGAGAACTGGATGTAACTTTCAAGATGTATTCGATCACTTTATGTAATATCATCAAGACATTGGCAATCCTGTAAGCTAGAAGCGCCCACCCTGAACACTGTCATCGCGGACGAAAGTCTACTCGGACACGTCAAAGCCAACCGACGATCTGAACAACCCATCAACACACCCCAAATACGCTCGAGTGTGTAACCAAAAAGAGGGCTATTCAAGCTGTCCACCTTTTGGGGAAGCCATGGCTGGTTCACGTATTCCCCACTGTGCTTATCGCTCTTCGGATTGACCATCCCATCCAAAAGATCCTGAAAAAGCTCCGGTCCAGGAGCCTGAATGCGGCTCCGGGACGCGACGAATTGACCTCGATATGTCAATACGAAGCTTTTACATTTGGCGCCTTTGTTGGCGCGACTGTAGATGTCCTCCAAGATGGTCTTGCTCTCCGACCACGTAGAGTGGTCCCAGCAATCCTCGCAGCTTGAACACGAATCTTGGAGGGCGGATAATGACAGGAATCCAGTTTGCGGCACGAAGTAGCTTTGAAGCAACCGCCGGACATGTCTGGGTTGATGTGGTTTGGCTTGCATGAAGAGGGTGTGATCTGCTAGGTTGTCCCACTGGGTTGTGATGTGATGTAGGAAAGCCGCACCCTCTCTTCCAAAATTCGCTCGATGTTCGACGGTGATGTGTGGTTGTGATGTGAGCGCGTGTTGGAGGTCGTTGCGGAAGGTCGAATTGAGATCTTCATCTTCGTCTCCTGTGTTGTATACGATGACGCGCATCGCTCGACTGCGTGTTGCCTCGAGGTCAAGAAGCGGTGTCAAGTTATCTGCAAGCGTGGTTGCAGACTCATCGTATCGTGACACCACAAAGTCAAGGGAGTATGATCCTTGCTTTCGGGGCAGTGATATTGCTAGTGATTTGAACGTCCCTCGATGGAGCTCAGAGAGGGAATCAGGCCAGTACATGGGTACCAGGATGCAGAGCACTGCGGCGACCAGCGTAATGAATAGCGCTATCGAGATGCGCTTTGTACGGTCCTTTGTGGAGTGTGTCTCGGATGCATCCCTGCCGTCGGCATCTGCAAGAAGCTCATAGCTCTTCTCCATGTCTCCAGCAGCAGAGCGTCCTGGCGAGTAACTCGCAATGTATATTGCCGATAGAGCAATGAGGAACCCCACGTGCTGCCATGCTGAGATTGAGAATGGAGGCAGGGCATAGCTACAGCCTGCAGTGACCAGACTCACGATCATCAAGGGCGTTGCAAGATGTTTGAGCTCCTTTCCACCAATGTATTCCRAGTTCAGGTCGTCATCGGAGGGTTCTGTATGCGTGAAGAAAGATGAGTTGCAGCGCCAGGCCGCAACCACACATGCTATGTTGATGGCCAATGTACCGCCCAGAGAAACCGGTCCCGCGGGCGTGTAGATTGGATGCTCGTATCTCCGGATCAATGCCGGGCTGAGCAAGATTAGGATTAAAGGTACAGCGAATGGGGTTTGCCATCGCGCGCAGCCAGGGGAGTTTCGCTCATTGCAGTGGGCCTTCATCCATGCATCCATCGACCGTGCCAGGCTTGTCAATGTAATGGCCACGACAGAGCCTATGATGCCTCCTTTGGAAAGCTTCCGGTCGAATGTGAACATCATGGCCATGCCGCACATGGATATACAAGCCAGGAATAGACCTCTGGCAGGTACCCTCTCTGCGTTTGTGAAGATCGAGYTCCAGTCCAGAACTAGTAGCATTACGAGGACTGGCAGAGCGATGACGTGATATGTGGCCTGGTAGACGCAAAGTAATGTTCCTACTGCGCACGCCATGTGAAGGAAAGGTACCAGAATGAAAAGTTCTCGCATTATGCCATTGTGTTCCGAGAAGCTTGGCGATTCATCCTGTGTAGGGTGTTGTTCGCCATTGATTGCTTTGAGTACCCGAGTTACTGCTTGGAATAGGAGAATCGCCAGCGCGTGTATTAATAGCAAGTGGTATGGATAATGAAATCCTTGTGACATGACCTGTCGGGAGGTCACAATAGCGAGCGTTGCAGAAGTGCATTTTAGTCCAGTGCCCAGGATCATGTTTCTGTAAGAGGTCTCCATGTTTTCCCGTGGTACATCGAGGTCGTGAGATTGAAGAGGACGAATCCGGCATGTATCGGGACTCGAGTCCAATGGCGTTGTTATTGAGTGCGCTGGTGAAGGCGATCATCCATGGCAATGAATTCGAATGGCAGATGTGCAGTCAATGTATGGAAATGCTGTGGTAGAGTGTGAGATGTATCGAAGGTAAGGTATACAACGGCTATACGCGAGGGTCCAAGAGTATGAGTATGCTGTTGTGGCACAAGGCGAAGTGCGTGGTGGAATCAGCGAATGTAAGCGGTATGTCGTTGCCTGGTAGGATCATTGTAGGATCAGAAGCCGGAGTAGAAGCGCGCGCATGAGAGAGGCTGAGTTGAGGCTAGATTCGAAGTTTCATCATCCTACACTCGACAATTCCGCATTATCTCATGTGTCGATTGCAGGATCCTGCGGTGGGGGTCCCTTTGTGAACACGCAACAACGAAAGGGTGCGGATACAAAGGAGCTGGATCGGCCAATGGGTGCGACTCCATGTCTTATTGCCCACATGGGTACCAAGACCTTTGCGAACTGCTAGGCGTGGAGACACTGCCGCCTTGGTCGATGGCTGGTGAAACCCTCGGTGCGTTTGCATGGGGGCACACGACACTGCCCAAACCATAGCTCATACATGGTTTTCCAACGGCCGCCGATCGCAGCTGTGAAGGCTCCCAGGAGAATATTGTCCCACCAATGCCATGGCTCCTTAATTTGGCAGCCTTGGACGAATTGGATTCGCGGGAGGACTCGTGGACGCGCAATAACCGGTACGGCTAACGTGGCATGTGCGCGGTCTTAGGGTTTAGCCCGTGATGAAGCCGGAGTATAGGAGAAAACAGAATGTAACAAAGGCCAGCAAGCGCATGCGACTTGCAAAATGCCCAGAAGGACCCACTAGCACATCATATCATGCTTGCTGAATGTCGTTGAGACCGACAGCTGACGTTCGGCCTCCTAGCAGCGGCGCAGTGTGGCGTATAGCCGAAAATGCTTGACATGATCGGCGTCCACATTGGGCAAGCGTAGGTCGCCCTCGGCAGGTGCGATGGTGCGCCATCACAAGACAAGTTCAAAGTGGTCAAGAATCACGCGAGCTTCTCCTCGCTGGCACAAATCACAAATACAGCGGTCGAGGACACGATAAAGCAGCGAAAAGCTCTCGTGAGCGAAAGGGAGACACATTGGCCATGCGGACTGGAGCAGACTGATAGACGAGACCTCATCCTTCGCGTGGTCCACTACCCGCAATGGCTCATCAATCTCAATTGCGAAAGCATATTTACTTGCCCGTACCCAATCCAAGGGAGCTGCCGAAAGAGACTCTCAGCAAGCCAGAAATGATAACCGCCATTGTTGAGAACCTTGATAAGAGCCATCAAGCAGTGCGGTGCGACCAGGTCATCCTTCCATGGTGGCCTGAATAACACAGCTAATACATCATTCCACAGGAACAACATCATCACAGCAGCCAAGGACAAACAAGCACGTCAAAGCTCTCAGCCTTCCACCGGGACAATCTCAAATCCAACCGACAAGGCAGCCGGAATAGCTCTTCTAATCGCCAACCTCAAAGCCCCAGCTCCCCTTCAAGACCCCTGCATGCCATCCACAGGTGCGATCGCTCCTCCTCCAACGTCGATAATCCAAGAGACACCTCCTTTGGAAATTCAACTTGCCCGGGAAACTCTTGAGCAGCTCGAGCAGTACGACCGCTACGCCAGGCAAACAAGACACTACTACCGCGACGCTCTGGAAAGGATGGAGAGTTCGGATCCTCGTCGAACGAAAAGTTCTGGTGCTTCCATCCCATCACATCCACCGGCTTTGGGGATAACGACCTCGGGGCTGGCTGGATCGAATGGGTATGGGAATCCAATCGTTTCGCCTGGTATGCGTGGTGGGCCAGGGTCTGCCAGTGCATCGCCATGGAATGGTCCTGCGAATGCCTCGCCGAGAGACCCACGAATGAGGCCACCACCGCCGCCACCACGATGATGATGATGACTGTAAATGACTTGAGGAAGAGTTCGACTGATCTCTTTCTTATGCATTCATGATATCCCGATGAGCCAACAACGCCTCCGCTAAGCTACGTCCAAAACGCAAATTGCCATCTATCCGTCGTCAATAAGGCCTCCCACTATCCCACGACACCCTGGCCTTAGCCGTAAGCGCCAGGCCCCGGTCCACCACCAGGACCGCCCTCATTCGCCATACTTAATCTTGCACAAAGCCCCAGGAATACCACTGTTTCCGTCGCGGCAAGATAGTTGAGGGCATCCAATAGGATCTTCAAGTGCAGACTGAAATGGTCTTCATACTTTTGCAGAATCGAGAACAACTGATCCAGCTTCTCCGGATCGTATGCAGCCTTATTGGCGCCGGGATTCTGAGATGCCAGATCCGGATCTGCAGACGCCAGATTGCGCGAGAGAGAAGCAGTGTAACCGGCGAAGAGCGTGCAAGTCTTCATGACTTTGGAGTTGATCTGCAAGGGTATGGTTAGCAGGGATGATACGCCCGACTTATCGGTAGGATAGTGCCCACCCGCAGTAATTTAGAGTTGGTCAGCATGCACTCTTTCAGGCATGTTGCCAAAAAATCGACATGATCCTGCATCAACTCGTCCACAGTTCGCTTGACGGATACAACTCCATCGCCTCCCTTGACCGGCTCATCTGTGCCTTCCGCTTGAGCTAAGCGGGCCATGAATGCCAGCCAGTTGGGCTCTATGACTTCGCTGGTGCAAAAGTATATCAGTTGCTGCACGAAACATAACATTCGACTTCTCAAACACCATGCTCTGCGCTTCCAGTTCTCAATCTTTCTTGTTACAGCCGTCTTCTTCGCGGGCTTGTAATTCCAAGCTTTGACTTTTGTATGCTCTGTCCAGGAATTGGTCAATAGTGTTTCCAGATGTCGCAGACTCAGTAGATATCGAAACAGCAATTGGTATCTCGTCAGCGTGACTCGACTGACGACCAGTGATAGAGGAAAAGGGACGGCATAGTCCAAAGTGAGCGCTTCATATCCGAGAATCTTCTCGTCCTTGCTGTCGCTGGTTGTGCTGGCCGCTGGGTGAGGTGTATATGTAGATAGAGAAGTGGCATCGGCGTCCATACCCTGGACATTAACCACACGCATGAGCCATCCTGTAAGTCCGACATCATTCATGACCACTTTGACGTCTTCCTTGAAGGTATCCTCGGCAGCCACAGATCCTGGTTGACGGATCACAATGTCCAGTAGACTTTGTAGCTTGCCAGTATTGACATTGTTGGCTGGTTTCCGCAGTTCCGAGTGCGCGAGCTCAAGAAAGTATGAAAAGAAGTCACTTCTGTCCAGGAAGAAGTAGTGCTTCAGACTGCGTAGTCTTGCTGGTAATGCATGCGTTGTGAGGAGCAAGGACATGAGGCTTCGATTGGCAAAGGCGTAGGCTCTGCTTACATTTTCCAGAAAGCGAGGGTCGTCAAAGGTGTGCGGAACATCAGTGCTCGCATCGAGAACTTGTGAGACATTCTTGATGCCACCACATTCCCGCACCACATTGAGGTACTTGCCAGCAAGCAGAACCTTGTCCTTGACACCATCCAGTTGTGGGGGGACCAGATCTTGCCGGAGAGTGTAGCGTTTCTCCCAGTACTCATCAGTGTAATCCTGTTCGAGGCCTTCCCTGCGAATGGACTTTTGCTCCTTGATCAGAAACTCTTGGTGAGGATCCCGGACGTTTCCATGATGCAGCCACTCGTTCAACATGGTCATGTACGGCCGACTTGCTTCTCGAAGCAGCAACGTCAGAAGTTGCCTTGCAGCCGGGTCTCCTGCCATGGCCGCAAGTCGTTTCGTGAGCAGTCTGAGCACTCCACCACCTTTGCAAACTTTCTTCCCAGGCATTGCAGCATCCTTTCCTTCTCGCAAAGACTCCAAGATGTTCTCAAAATCGTCTGACTGATCCAGTTCATCCTCGTTATCCAGCATGCTGTTCTCCTTGAGCACCTCGTGGGCTACGCTATACAGCTGCAACATCATATGCGCAGTCGGTTTGATATGCAGGCTGACTTGATGAAGAGTAAAGTCTTCATTTGTGAGCATCTGATGTTCGAGCTGGGCGATCAGGATCATGTAGTCCTTCAACAACTTCCTCATGGCAGCGCACAAAGCGTGATTGACGGCTCCCATTTCCTCCCGACTTTGAACTTCCACAAAGGCCTCTACTGCACAGAAATGGGTTGCGGTCTTCAACATACTATGCGCCAAATCTCGCAGACTGGGATCCAGACCCGGCTGTATCACGAACTGTGGCCCAGCCAGCTGGCTCTTTTCGTCGAGAGGGTCGTAGGCATCCGCATATCGAATGTACTGTCCCTCAAATCCCATGAGCACAAATAACAGATCCTCAACTATGGCCTTTTCCTGCGCATCCAGCGAAAGGGTGCTCAAATGAGCAGGTTGAAGTGAAGCAGGCGCTCGAGCAGCGACTGGAGGCACAGACATGCGAGAAGCCAAAGGCGCAGTTGAAGGCGCAAGAAGGCTTGCGTGAGGACTCCATGATGTTGCTGTTCTCGTCAGCTATATACTGTCCTACACTGCCACATGACCTACCGGCTTCCGAATTGCCTCTGCTCCTCACTGCCGCCTTCTCTCGAGCAACAGGCGTCGGCCTTTCACTCTCCACACTCTTGCGAAGATTGGCATTTCGTTCCTGCTGCTTGACTGGGCTGATTGTGGTCCGCTTGAGGAGGACTTCGCGAGTCAAAGCCTCACGTCGCGTAGTCTCGGTGGTTGTGGAGGTTTTGCGCGTGTGCACATTCGATTTCGACGCGGCCGTATCTGTCGTTGGTGAGGGATTGGCAGCGGAGGTGGGGCGCTGGCGATTCTGGCGGACCGACGCTCTACGTTCAGCGATAGAGGCAGCGCGTGATGGCTGTTGAGAGGCCATGGCCTTCCAT
Organism: Ramularia collo-cygni; assembly: GCF_900074925.1. Lineage (NCBI taxonomy): Eukaryota > Fungi > Ascomycota > Dothideomycetes > Mycosphaerellales > Mycosphaerellaceae > Ramularia > Ramularia collo-cygni. The sequence continues at coordinate 712,435 of NW_019716260.1, forward strand.
TGGCAAAGAGGGGAGTCTTTGCGAGGTGTAGAGTTCACTGGTGGAGCAAGCAAGAATCGCGTTCAAAATGTGGGATTGAATCTCGTCTTCGGCACGCGTCGTTGGWGGGTGCACGGATCGAGCTTCGTAGTCGCCGTCCGCCTAACTTCGTAACTTGGAGCTCCATCTCAGAAACACACACATCAACACCTTCTCACATCACCCTTCCACTGGACGAAGAGATTCTACAGTTCCAGTCAATTACAATACCACAGATCCATCAACACATCCGCGATCATGTTCATTGCACGGAGCGAGTACGATCGTGGCATCAAGTACGCATCCGCCTCCATTCGTGGGATTATATATCAGTATGAGTATCTCCTAACATATCACACAGCACATTCTCCCCCGAAGGACGTCTTTTCCAGGTCGAATACTCTCTCGAGGCCATCAAGTTGGGCAGTACGGCCATTGGCATCTCAACATCGGCCGGCGTCATCCTCGGGGTGGAGAAGCGCATCACATCGTCGCTATTGGAGACATCATCGGTGGAGAAGATTGTGGAGATTGACCGCCATGTTGGCTGTGCCATGTCCGGACTGCAGGCCGATGCCCGCAGCATGATTGAACATGCACGTGTTACATCGCAGTCGCACGAGTTCCACTACAACGAGCGGTTAGGTGTTGAGAGCTGCACTCAGGCCATCTGCGACTTGGCATTGCGATTCGGAGAGGGTGCAGAAGGCGAGGAGAGCATCATGAGTCGGCCGTTCGGCGTGGCGCTCCTGATTGCAGGATACGACGAGAACGGACCATCACTGTGCGTCAACTGCTGACCTTGCATTCACGTCGATTTGCTGACAATATCTCCTCTAGCTACCACGCAGAGCCCTCAGGCACATTCTACCGCTACGACGCAAAAGCCATTGGATCCGGCTCCGAGGGCGCCCAGGCAGAGCTACAAAACGAATTCCACAAGTCGCTTACTTTGGAGGAGGCCGAGGTGATGGTGTTGAAGACGCTGAAGCAAGTCATGGAGGAGAAGCTGGACTCGAAGAATGTACAGCTTGCGAGTGTTACCAAGGACAAGGGCTTCCGTATTTACGGCGACGAGGAGATGGCCGGTGTGGTCGGCAGGTTGGAGGGCAACTGAGGAATGGTGCAATGAGAACGAAAGAAGATAAGCTTGACTTCGAGAGGACCGCACGGACGTGTACTATAAGGATCACAGCATTGCGCGGCGCTCGGGCGTTACCAATACGCGAACAGCTACGAAAGAATGAGCCATCGGAATTGAAACGGCATCCTCCTCGTACCTAATCCTGACCACGGAATGCCGTGATTGTTCCCGAAATCTGGTTGCTCGATACAGCTCACAACAAGAACGAATCACGGCATTGCAGATGTGAGTATGTCGACGAACAGCGAGCTGCGGCTATTGGAGAGCGGTCGACAGAAGCAGCAAGACTTTCCGAGCGTCGAACGCCGAATGACCGCAGATTGACAAGTCTCGAGTACATGCATGCGCTTACGAGCTCCTGTGGGGATATATCGGCATATATGTACAAGTTGCAGGTAAGAGAGCTTTCATCTCCTCATCGTCCTGCCCATCTGCCTCGTCTCGTCATGTCGGACATTCTCACTCGCAAGCCTAAAAACATCGCCATCTCCACCAACCCTTCTCATGATTTAAACATCCTAGAAACTGATATCCCATATCTCCAACCCAATGAATGCCTGATTCACGTCCGCGCAACAGGAATTTGCGGATCTGACGTCCATTTCTGGAAACATGGAAATATTGGCTCTTCAATCATCACCACAGACTGCGGTCTGGGGCACGAGAGCGCTGGCATAATCATCAAAACCGGATCAGCGGTCGAGAAGTTCAATGTCGGCGATAGAGTCGCTCTCGAGTGCGGAATCCCTTGTTCCAAGCCTACTTGTCGGGCCTGCCGAACAGGTCAATATCACGGCTGTCCAGAGATGGTATTCTACAGCTCGCCCCCCATCAATGGTACCTTACGACGCTATCATGCCCATCCTGAAGCATGGCTGCATAAACTACCAGATCATGTCACCTTTGAAGAAGGAGCGTTGCTGGARCCACTTTCCGTAGCYCTCGCTGGTATTGAGAGGAGTGGATTGAAATTGGGAGATCCTTTGGTGATTTGTGGCGCGGGACCTATTGGAATGGTGACACTTCTTGCTGCGAATGCTGCTGGTGCTGCTCCTATTGTGATTACGGATCTGGATGAGAATCGTTTGCGTGTGGCGAAGGAGCTTGTACCAAGGGTGAGGACCGTGCAGGTAGAGAGAGGCGAGGACTCCCAGCTTCTGGCGGAGAAGATGAAGCTGGCTTTGGGGCAGGAGGCGAAGTTGGTTATCGAATGTACGGGTGTGGAGAGCAGTGTTCACGCTGGAGTCTATGTTCGTGTGTCCCTTACCCCATCACCTGAATCATGATGCTGACTCTTTGCAGGCGACGCGCTTCGGAGGCTGCGTCTTTGTGATCGGTGTTGGCCACGCCTCTAATATGGAGATTCCGTTTATGCATGCCTCGTTCAGGGAGATTGACATTCGCTTTCAATTCCGCTATCGCGAGACGTACCCAAAGGGCATCATGTTACTCCAGGAAGGCTTGATTGACTTGAAGCCTTTGGTCACGCATCGCTTTACATTGGAGCAGGCGAAAGAGGCCTTTACTGCAGCGAGCACACCTGCTGCTAGAGCCATCAAAGTACAACTACTAGACGATTGAACCGCTCCCCGTCAGGGGTCTATACACGCTTTGGTGGTTTGCAGAATCTACAAGGATCTTCCCTGTTAGCCACTGCCACTTCACCCTATACCGCGGGACATGATCGCCAAGTCCTGCTCTAGCATACCACGAGCTCAGCTCACCCGTTAGCTACCTCATTCAATCCTCGTTAAGAAGTTCGTCCACCCGGATTTGTGTCCGTACTCTGGGCTGTTCCACAAAAGTCAGCAATCATCTCTCCGAATCTCCCAGGATCAACACTCACCATCAAATACGGCGCATAACTTTCAATCGCCTTGATACTCTCCTTCACCGTCACCTCCTGTTCCTTCCCTTCTTCATTCAGCATCTCCTCCGTATGCGTCCCAACGGCCATGATATGATCACTCCACTTCATCGCCCGCTTCACAACTTCCGGAAATTCAAGTGCTTTCATGCCACCCCTCATCTCCACCATTCTCCTCTGAGCCGGGCGATGAATAGCCACACTCGCCTCTCGATCACCATACATATGCTCGTGTAAAGCGATTCTGCCAACAGCAAGGATGAGGGCGTCTGAGCAAGCGCGTCGAGGATCTCCCAAAGCTTCGTTAATGTGCTTGATGGCTTGTGCTCGTAGCCAAAGTCTCGTTTTAGCAGGTAGACCTCCTTGAACAATCAAGTCGCCAGAACCGAAAAGCAGACGAACGTAAAAGAGCGCTGGCTCCGCGAGGGCTTTTTGCGTGAGGAACCATTCCCATTTCATTCCTTGTTCGCGTGTCACTTTCAAAGCGGGCCAGCCGCGCGGCGCGTATATATTAACCACTGAAAGTTTCTCAGTGACCTTTTCCAAGGACGGAGATTGTAGAATTGACTTACCGTGGTGTAGGATCTTATCGAACCAGGGCTGCCATTCGACATTGTTATAGCAGTTGAAGGGATCTGCTCGTCCGCGAGCTGCGTCTGTGTTGGGAGATGCGGGAGGAGTGAGCAAGACCATGCTGCCGGATCCGTGGTGGGATTCTTTGTCGTAGCCGTCTACCATACGTTTCTTGTTATTTGGAAGCACTGATATAGTCGTGGCCTGGCTGTATACAGGGCCAAAGTTCACCATTGACCCAATTGAGTACTCTGACYGCCAGTTTGGCATTGGTGCTGTCGGAGGCACCTGCGCTACCGTCGGTTCGTACAATGATGATGAGGATCCAGTGGGAGTGATAACATTGTCGCCGTAGTAACTTCCGCTCCATTGACGATCTCTTGGGGGAGGAGTCCGATCTGGTATCGCACCGTAGGTCACGTATCGAGGAGAGGTGTCTGTGAAACCAGGAGGTGGCTGTATTTTGCCATGGTCGAAGGGCAGAAACGGTGGTTGTTGAACCCATCGAGGTTGTTGTGCAGGCTGCTCGAAGAAGGGTTGCTCACGCACATCAATGGGCTCCCCACCTCCTCTAAATGTTTTCGTCCTTCGTTCTGCCCACTTCTTGGGAGCTGCAACTTCTCGATCAGCGGWCTTTGGCTGCGGTGGTGAATCTTCAACTAGAAATGCTCCGTGTCCGGTACCTGCAGCCTCGAGGTCCTGGAACATCTTCTTTCTTCGTTCCGGCCATGACTTCAACGCGGCAACACTCCGGACTCGCTTCTTGTTGGCCTTGGCCGAACTTGCATCGCTTGGATTAGAAGTCGTCACGATGAAATCGATTTGCTTCTTCGAGGCTTTCGGCTTGTTGGTGGTGCTTTTGGTCGCCAYGCTGAGGATGAAACAGTTTGAAAGTGGCAGATGAGACAATACATAATGACTGCCAGAAGGATTATGGCGCCTACAGCTTCGCGGAGGATCCACTGATCACTGGCAGGGATCGTGAAGCGATTCTCGACGAAATCTGTGTGGTGAGCGAAAAAGCTCATGAAACACTTCAAAAACTGATGCAATGCTGCCAATACCAACKGTCGTAACGAGCACATGCAGTAGTTCTGTCGATATGCGATGTTCCGTAAGCAATATTGCTCTTTTGGGCAAGGCGATACGATCTGCATCTGAGGCGTGGTGTTCTGGACATGGAACCAAGAGCTGCCAAGTCAGCTGTCTCCGAGGCAGTGGCACGAAGGGTGGGCCAGGATATCTGGCACAGCTTCCCTATGGCTGAATTACCAAAGCTGCCCTGGCATAGTATAGATCGCATATGTAGTGCGACCCCAGGACGATACGCCGCGCAAGCTCCACGCGACCTGTTACATTTGCAGTCGACGTTCGCATATGTGAAACCGGCTTGTTCTCCCGGATCTCGCGGCTTCCATGATGATGATAAGCAAGAAAGATGTTATGAGTTGGCACCGCCGTCAAGCAGCTCTAACATTACTGCGCTCTCTCTTTAATTGGAGGAATCACCCACCACTCGTGATATCGCTTACCAGGCGCTGGAAAGTTGACCTCGATCAAGTCTTTGAGCGCACTCTTGCCGCGGTTTCTCCAGATGCGGGAGAGCTGTGACACCGTCACAGTAATTGCCACACACACTGTTTCCAGGCTCTTCATTTCCCTTTTCCACTGCTCTTCCGTGCCGAGGTACTTACCCTCTGCTGGGGACGTCTGCTTGAGTGCCGTTAATTGATCCTTTGTCTCCTTGATCATCTTGGTAATAGCATCCATCGTTGATGGTAGCGAGGGCTTTTGACCAGTGCTCACGAGACCGGAGATCATCTGTGTCTTCATCTGGGTGAAGTAGTCAAGTCCGGGCGCACCGTCGTTCACCATGCCTAAGAAGGGCTTCATGCGTGCTTCGTACCGCAATTGGGCATCTTCGTAGGGCTTTGCTTTGGTGTCGATGATTTCATAATGCTCAAGCATGGCGTATAGTGATGCGAGAGAAAGGGACAACAAGCGAGTGGCCATTGTTCTGCGGCGTAAACTTCCGATCCACGCCTGACAAGACTCAATGTAAAGGATATCGCTGTTGGCGGCGGACGGATTGCTATCGGGGCCCGATGTCAACGAAATCAGGCCCCGACTGCGCGCCTCGACAACTTGCTCCAAGGCCTGCAAATGAGAGCCTCTCGCCTCGGCGTTCGCTTCAAGCAAGATATACATGTTACAGATCTCGCGTGGAAGGTAGAGATCGGTCTCGAAGCCGAGCTGAATCGTCCATTCCAAGATCTGTAGCTTGTGATACCGTACCCATGCTGCCAGTGGGGAGTGCGTGCAAGCCTTCCCCGCTTCATCCAAGAACCGTCTCGGGGCGACTATGTTGTTGAGATCCTCATCCGCCGCTCGTGCCGCGGTCTCAAACTCATCGAGCAGAGGAATTGCCTGTGTGAATGTGCGGCGCATGCGGCATCGATTCTGACAGACCATGCGGTAGATGTTCAAATACTCTGTAAACATCCCAGACATGAAGCTTTCGATGATCCGCGATGTCTGATGTCTGACATCGGTGGGTACCTCGATCGAGAACGCCGCCGGATCGGCCACAGGATCTCCGCAAAGGACCATGTCCCGGATGTCTGTGAGCATCAGATCGAAATGTGAGACTTCTCCCGCGACGTTCTCGTCTGACGTCAAGATCTCCTGCATCTTTGCTCGTGCGAAAGTGTTGGGCAATGGGTCTCGATAAGCAAACGCCCAAGTCGCCCGCTGCAAGCAATGCGGACTCTGGGCGGTCCTAAGGGAGGTGAGACTGCGAGCAGCAACCACATCGTCGCATAATTGTAGCCACTTTTTGACCGATTCTTCCCACTGCACTTGTGGCATGGGTCTGGGTGGTGTGCTGGTGGCAAGCTGACGCTGAACCTTCTCGGAGAATGCTTCCTGGACTGCGCTCGCCAGTGAGTGATCCTTTCTTATCCGTTCGATTTCGAGTTTCAGCGATGGCCACCATTCGTCTTCCCCTTCGAATGCTTCAATCATAATGTGCCGCAAGGCCAGTCGGATCCTGAGCGCGTCCTTTATTTGTGAATCGAGCTCTGCGTTTTCCAACCATTCCACTGCTGTGCAGAGGAGCTGTCGAGATTCTTTACAGTCCATCTTCGGTAGCAATTCTCGGCCAAATAGATACGTTACAAAGTCCTCTTCCTCGTAAAATGTGTGGTCTTGGATAAGCTGCAGAGCAAGCTGGCAGCATTTCAGGACACCAATGCAGTACGCTCTAAGCACGGTGTGGACAAGGTGGTTTTCCGTAGACTGACGCTGGTCGTAACCAAAGTGGTAAGGGTACTCATTGTCGTAGGAAATGAGTCGAAAGATGTGCAGCGATGTGAAAAGGTTCTGAGACAGAGGATAGCCGTTGTGCAGATTCATCTCTAGCTGAAAGATCTCGTCCATGATCCAGAGTACCTGGCTAGCATCCAGTTCGCCACATACATCAAATTCGGGCTCAAAAGAGTCCCCCTCGGGTATACAACCACTGTCCATTTTGGGGTCCATGATCTGGAAGAGTAGGGTCAGTAGATGTACTGTATTTCGAGGAGACTTGGCAACTGAAGATAGTGATTGRCCAACCACAGTGTACATATTTGTACAATAGGCGCAAGTGAGCCTCTTCGACATATCTTCGCATCCAAAGAGATGTGATAAGCCACATCTGTGGGCGAGGATATTGACATACCTCCAGGGCTCCGACGGCCTCGAAAAGAGTAAAGTACTCATCCTTTATAAGCTCGCCGGACTTGAGCTGCTTCGATGTTGCAATGAAAAATTCTGTTATGTCTCTCGTGCCGCGCGTATATGAGGACGCGGGCTTCTGTCTCATCTGTTGGGCTTCCAATCGCAGTCTGACTTCTGCAATAGAAGCTGCTGCTGCTAAATCTTCGCCACTGTTGATGCTCATCTTGATCTCGGCGCCCTTATCAGGGCTTGATCTGCTCACGGCAAGATCGCAACGGCCGGGATTCTGACACTCGCTGTTGTGCCAAAATCAGGCATTTCGAACAAGCAGATGTCACGAGTTCAAAAGGTGCGTTTGACGGACTTTTATTTGTAGACACAAGGGTGGGAAGTTGAAGCCTAAGTCTACCTTGGTAGATGCTGGGGTACAAACGTCTTGGCACGTGCATGACTATGACCCTCGGACCATGACCATGATCAAAGGCGAGCTTCACGCGGATGGGACAGCACTCAGTATGTGCACATTGATACAGAGCTTGACTGCGGATCAGCATATTTGGTGGGCCATCATTGCTTTTCGCCCCAAACAATTCTGGTTTCCTGCTTCCTGCAGCCCATCATCCTTCACTATCTTCGCATGTCCTCCGCTCCCCCAATGTCATGCATTGCCCTCTACTGGGGAGTCTCGGCGCTAGTTCCAACATTCTGCATTTCCTTCTGCTTGCCGTTCTGTGTCAATCTAGTCAGCATAATCCTTTGCCATGTCCCGCAATTCCCATCAAAATCCCCCCTCTTCTCGCATCATGAACGCACCTCCCACTTGGCAAATCGCAACTCCATCTCTCCTCTCCTCTCGGCCTTGACTCTCTGCTCTTCCTTCAATGAGCGGCGCACCACACGCGACGCGACGGCCAGGTAGCGGTTGTAGCTGTGGAAAGCGCTTGTTAGTACACCTCCGCGGCGATAATCCGGAGTCTGCATGGCGCGACGAGGGGCGCAGGGACGTACGTGATGCCAGCAGCTTTCCACGCGGAGCTCATGATGTCTGATGTAGTGRTGATTCGGACGTTGAAGTGTTTTGGCTGTGCAGAATACCCGAAGATCGTGGGGAGTGAAGTATGAAGTATGAAGCACGGCAGAGGTGGAGTGAGGGTCCGTGCGCGCATTGAATGGCAAGGAAGGAACGCATTTCCACTCAAGACAAATACGTAGGCAAATACACAGTACATAATTGTACGGCWGAACATGGGGTGCTTTGTATTGGTACAGCGTACTATCTGCGACAACACACAATGGAACCCTTTCTATCGTGCGAATATTTACACCTAAACTTTCAATCCGAGCTCTTCCGCATACGGTAGCGCATACAGGTCACCGACAGTGCTGACAGAGGCTCTGTTCTCCAGTGCCTCCTTGGCGGCCTGCTTGACCTTCTCAACGGTAACGCCATCTATCGCAGATGCAACCTCTTCAATTTGGTATGCCTTGCCATCGCGGACCAAGCCAGCACCGGTGAGCGCAATGCCACCCGCAGTGCTGGCACCGTACTCGAGTTCCTTGAACTTGGCGAGTGCCTTGGCCTTGTTGAACTCCTCCTCGGTGATGCCTTGCGCAGCTGACTTCAAAGCCTCCACAACCTTGGGTGCAGAAGCACGAAGGTCCTGGACGGAACCCTTCAAGCTAATGGTCAGGAGACCGGCATCTGTGTATATGTGGGACTTGGTGGAGATGTGCATCAAAGGCGTTTCCGAAGCAGCCTTGGCCAGGAGGGAGAAACCAGGAGACCACTTGATGCTTGACTCGCCGCCGAGAAGAGATGCGAGAACAGCAAGTTCAGGCTTGTAGAAAGAACCAGTAGAAGAGCTTGAGCCGGTGAAGCCAAGAACCATGGCGTTGCCACCAGCGTGCGCAATGCGCTCCTCACCACCGTAGTACTTGGCCTGCTCCGACTTGATCTCAGCTGCCGCCTGTGCTGGGACGTCGGTGAAGAACTCCCCGACCCACTTGTYGAGCGCACCGTCCTCGACACCGTTGGCCACGACAGCAAAGTTGGGCTTGGAGTATGCGGAGGCGCCGTATTCGGAAAGGGCGTCGACGTCCAAGTACTTCTTGAATGGGGTAGACGAGGTTGGGGTGACTGGAATTCCTAGGCCGCGGTGGAAAGCCAGTGCGTGAGCGCTGTCCGTGGCCAAAGACAGTGGGTTTCCGAGGTGCTTCTTCATGTTGAGCTCCATCAATGGCATGACCTCCTCGTGAAGAACGTGGGCTGCAACTGTCTCAGCATATGTATTGGTATCCTCATCACATCTACTCACTCTCATATTTTGTCATGGTTGCTACCTCGGCGAGGAGTTCGAGGAAATAAGGCAGGTCATCGCGGAGGAACTTTGCTCCTACAACGAGGTTCTCGCGGGTGTGGTAGTTGTAAAGCTCAGCGCCGAGGAGCTCGGACTCGCGTTGTATCCGTAGAGCTGAACGTCTCTCGGTGTTCTACATCATCCATTAGCGGATACGCTGGATGGGCTTTGCGGTGCTCCTCACCTTGAACGCGAAGCGGTCCAACCCCTCTGCCAGACCAGGAAGGAATTCATATCGCGTTCCAGCCTTTGCGACCAAAGCCACGGTCGTTACAGGGCCGGCCTGGTCTCTGCTAGCGATCTTGATGCCATTCGCGTCGCCGGTCTTGTATGCAAAGGATCCCGAGGCAGCGGCGTAGTTGCGGGTGGATTGCAGCGTCGCCTGGCGGGCGATAGTCTGCCGAAGGGCAGCGGTGCGCGAGAGCATGATTCGGTGAGGCCCTCAGCGGGAGTAGAGCTGCAGTAGAGGTCGGGCAATGGGTGCGCAGGTGAGGATGGAACACATTGAAGTTTGGATCGAGCAGCCGGAACACGAGTGATGTGATTGGCTGCAGTCATCTCGCAGTCACCCAACAGTGCATGAACTTTCACCGCAGCTCGGCTTCGCATTTACTTTAACTATTCTTTCTTATTGTCCGCCGTGCTGCTGCTGCTACTAACACGCTTGCTTGCTACTGCATCCATGCGTCGACCTCGAATCCGATAACAACACACCTGAACGTGAGAGGTTCAGGTTCACCACGAAATGGCAGCGGTATGGACGATATTCCTCTCCCGTCGCCGGGCTCCCCGCAGTGACTGTGACTGACATGTGCCACCAACGCAGCGACTCCAGGAACTCTGCACGATCCTGGTAGAAGACGCCTGCGGACAACTCTGCTCAGTATGCCCTCTCTGTGCAGCCGCATTCGCCGTCTTGAGCTGCACTAACATCCTCCGAGCAAATATTCGCTGCACTTGCTGAAAATGGCCGGCTGTCGCGAGCACAGCTCCAACAAATCACTCGCACCCGCGGCAAACAGTTACGCCGCGCATTGGTCGTCCTCTTGCAGCAGCATCTCGTGCTCTGCCATACCAGCGAAGCAGGCATCACCCACTATCAGGCCGACTGGCGCAATTCATACCACCTACTGCGAGCGAATCGGTTGAGATTTTTGGTCGAGGATCGCTATGGGGCTGGAGCAGCCAAGATTGTACGCAACTTGATTCAGTTGGGACATGCACGGATTGGAGATCTAGCCCGGACGTTCGACTTGGAGGATACGGTTAAGCGTGACAGCGGGGTGGAGGGGTGCAATGGGCATGTAAATGGCGATGCTAAGGTCAATGGTTCAGGGCATACCGCCGGCAAGATCACCACACTCGGCCAGTTCCACGCCACTCTTCGTGCGCTTCTCCGGGCAGGCTTCTTGTGCAAATTCGGGAAGAGGAACTTCACACCAGCTGCAGACTTGCAAGCCGAGATTGAAGAAGTCATCATCAGCGAACAATTTCCCGATCGAAAGATCACTGGTCCCAAAAAACAGGCCGAGTTCAGAATCGCCGTCAACAACCTCAAGCGAAAATGGCGAGACGCCGAAGAGTTCTCCGAATTCCGCGATCTCAACTCGAATGGCTCCGTACCGGGTAGCTTTGCGAAACGTGCAAAGCTCAATGGCGGCAAGTCCAACGGACACGACTCTGGCGAATCCGCTGCAAAGCTTCCGGTATCGTGTTGTGGTATCCCAACGCGGGTTCCCGTCGCTGACAGTGTTTAGAATGAAATGATCGTGGCCGTCAACTTTGCTCAGTGTACTCTAGCGCTCCGCAGTCATCGTCTCGAACAGATGGCAGAGTCGTACCTTGGTCCCATCACTGCGCACGTATACGGCGCTCTCCTTCGAGTTCTCGAGGGCAGAGTCAAGGCCAACGACAGAGATGCCAAAGAATTTGACGTCGAGGACGAAGATGAAGAGCTTGACTTACCCACTGCCACTACCGCAGAAGTGGGAGAGATTCTTGACCAGAGTCTCGATCTGACACAATCGATCCAAGGAGCCGCCGACATGTACAAATTGTCAAATGCGGGAGATAAGCCAAAGAAGAAACGAAAACCGGTCAATAATGAATTTGCAGACATTGGCATCAAGCAGGAAGTCGTCTCTGAATCGGAAGACGAGGACCAAGTTGGTGGCTATCAGCAGCGCCAGAAGCGTCTACATCTGATTGATGAGCATCTGAAGCTCTTACAGGAACACCACATCGGTTTCTGCAGAAAAATTGGCAATGCTGGAGGCGGCGAATGGAGAGTCAACTTCCCGGCGCTGACCGACACCCTCATCCAAGCCGACATTGACACGGTCATACTGGCCCGCTTCAGCAAAACGCATATAAGAATCGTCCGTCTACTACGAGAGAGAGGTCGGCTGGAAGAAAAGCAAGTTGCCGGATTTTCCATGATGCGTGTCAAAGACGTGCGCACCATTCTCACCGAGCTCCAATTCGCTGGCATTGTTGAAGCGCAAGAACTTCCCAAAGATGCCGGTCGTGTGCCCAGCCGCACGATTTTCCTGTGGGCATACAATCCAACCCGCGTGTCCAGCATGTTGCTTCAGCAGACATATCAAGCCATGGCGCGCTGTCTAGCCCGCCTGCGAGTGGAGCGTGAAAACTACAAGGGTGCCATTGAAAAGGCGAAGATGATTGGACCGAATCAGGAAGCGCTCAGTCAGATGGAGCGAGAGACACTCATGCAGTGGCGCGAGGTGGAGGAAAAGTTACTTGTGCAGGTACAGCGCATGGATGAGTTTGTTGCACTTCTGCGAGATTTCAGTGGGAAGGATACCTCGTTGACGTCGTGAAAAGGATACCCAAGGTCTGAATGATTCATGGATGAAATGGGATATGGGGACATTGCGACGGCGTTGGTGGGCATTTAGGGTGTCATATATGCTTGCCGATGGAGGATGTCTCTTCATCCGGCCTGCTTGATCTTTGAGATACCACTGTATAAAAAGCCTGACTGGTGTGATTCTGACTTCATATCTACATGTTTGCTCTGGCTGTGCCGGGTATCTTCCGTTCATCTGCTGGTGTCGTTTCTGTACAATTCTCACCAATAATCCCCGAATTTGCCCAAGACATCGCCGCCTCGAAGTTCGCCATGTACACCACTGAGAGCTTCAAAGTGATTCGCCAATTCCAATCCTCTTAAACGCTCCTTCTCCATGTCATCCCACGTCCAATCATCGTCACCTCCAGCACCCTTGCTCACCCCAGCCAGTCTAGATCTCAACTCATTACTCATATTCTCCGCCTCACCACCCCGGGCTGGAGTTGCTGGGGTGCCTGGAGTCCCAGTACCTGACGCCTCTGTCCGTGGCGGATATCCAACACCCTCGGGTCTCGGGGGCAATAATCTCGACCTCTCCAGAATAATCTCCGGGTTGATTGTGAGCCTCCCCTTCTTAAAAACGTATCTCGACAAACTAGTCGCAAAGATATACTTTGTGAGATCCTCCTCCTCTCTCTTCTTCGCCACCGCAGCACCTCCCTTCTTATTCTTCCAGGGTTGCAAAACATATGAATCCGGTTTGATCGCTCCCTTTTTGACAATATGCGACACAACATACAACCATTTCCGGTCCCAACTCTGCACTCGTGTGAAAATTTCGAATCTTTGAAGAGGTTCGATTTGACGTTGGAAGTAACAGTTTACGGCACCCAGAGCTACTACATAGCTTCCCTTTGCTTGCTTCGTGGAATCTGGAAGGCCGTCTTGATCGCCTGCGTTTAGTCTAGCAAGGCCGGTACGGATGATGGCGCTTACGTGGTGGGCGCGGGAGACGTCGAGGTCGGCGAAGTAGGTGGAGTTGGATTTGTGAATGTTGTAGTCGCAGTCGTAGGGGGTGTTGTACGATTCTGTTACAAGAGGTGCGAAGAGGTGTTTGGGAGGTATTTGTTTAGGTTGTCGATAGATTTGGAAGAATGCTCCTCGTAGGACTCGGAACTGTGAAGAAATTTGTGAGTGAATGTGTTTTGAGGATGTCTTGGGCGAGGATTGTGTAGGCTACGTACATGCCACATTCCTGGCAGATGTTTGAGATTCACCAGCGCGAATGCTGCTGCTAGAATTTTCAACATGTTGAGACCTGCTCCAAGGTATCTTGCGACATATACGATCAGGCCTGCGGTTGCCAGCGCTCCAGCAACTGCTGGTAGTCGAGTTGTTGCGGACATTCAGGGGTCTGTGTTGTGTTGTGTTGTGGGTTGGGAGGGATGCAAAAAGGAGCTCTCCTGCTCGATGATTATCCCTTAGTCGTCGCCTGTCTTCTTTCAAAGGGGATGTTGTTTATATGGCAATGTTCTCGTATCGTCGTTATCGTTTGCGAGATCGTTGCAATCCAGGTACGAGTGCGATTGCCGAAAACATGTCATCAGTCCCGCTGCGGCGGGTCGCTTTGTTTGAGCCTCGGCATTGACATGTGAGAGACCCGACGTCTCGACACTGAACAGCAGGGCAGCATCGATTTTTCTGATGTTCAAGTAACAGGCGAACGAGAATAACCAGCACCTCGTAGAGCGGAAATCGAAAAATCGAAAATCATCTAGGTTCTTGTACTCAGAAAGTTGTGCTACGGTTGTATGAATGTTTAGAATGAGACAACAGACGGAGATGAACTTTTGTCTTGGCTTGATCGATTGTACAGTACTGATACCACCTTGTCGCCTGCCCAGAATATCCCGAAATTGAAAGTTGATGAGGGACAAATTATGTACAGGTACAGGCGATGGCGCTTCTACAAGCCGAAAGTCTTTCGCAGATCACCTAAAGATGACCACACCTTTACAGTCTGCTGCACAGCAGGTGTTTCACAGCACGTGGGACCTTCGGGGCTGTTGGTCCCCCTGCAGCAGGTGTCTATGTCGCCAGGTCTGCCCCGTCGCTGGGCCCCTCCGGAGAAGATATTAGCGGGTGAATAGCGATACCATTGTCCTCCAAGATTGAGACCGTAATGTCTAGAAAGACTTCGCCAGTTTGGGTCACGGCGATGCCAATGATCGATGCCGGCTCGATTGAGCTCGCAGAGAGAGAGAGAGGCTTGTTCGATATCCGACGAGTTCCATCTCGAAGCGTGTCGGACGATAATCCCGCGAGGAGTAGCAATTGACTGGAGTCATGCGACCGTCCGTAACATGGATTGATGGCCTCCATAAGATAATCCCTCAGCAGGTTCATCCATCATTGCCAGCTTATGCTTGCAGTATCTCTACTTCACCACAACCATCCCTTCTTTCTTGCACCGTCCTCAGCACTCACAACCTTGGTCGCCTGCAAGATCTCCGGCCTAGGATTCTCCCTCTCAGCATCCTGATGTGTCGTGACCTCCGTGCTTCCGCCCTGGGCTTCAATCGCCAATCTCCTCGCTCTCGCCGCCAATCGTTTCGCTTTGAGGACCTCTAACTCCGCTGCAATGTCTTCCCTCTCGAAAGGAATCTGATGTGTTTGTTCCTTCTTCGGCCAGAAGTCTGGAACAGCAAAGCGCGAATCGAGGTTGATGCCGAAGTAGTACATGAATCCAATGGGAAACATGATGTACATTCCGAACTTGGCGACCTCGAGGTTCGGGCCTCCTGCCCTGATCTTGAGTATTTGGCGTGCGCGAGACATGATTGTATGTGAGTGGTGGGTGGTGTTGATGTTGATGTCAGTGCGAATTGTTGCAGTCGATGATGACTTCCATTCGATGGAACGCGGGAAGAACGGGAAGAATCGCGCTAGTTTGAACATCACTCACGCGCTGTCCCTCACGCCCTCCTAGTCTCAACATGCAAGTTCATGACTACATACTTTTTCCAGMAACATGTGTTTTGCCTTTAACTCCGCGAGACTGCCTGACAATGTGTTTCGACCGCCTCTCCTCCGACCTGCTGGCTGCGTGGGAAGGCCTCCTGGGATTTCAAAGCCATGGATTGACAATGAGACTCGTTCGCCATGAGCGACCTACCTTGGGATACACGCTAGTCTGAGGCGGAACTACTTCACTGCTGCTCGAATATTGTGAGCAGGTAATTTGTTGCCAATCAAGCATATTGAATGACGAGCCAAAACCTGGAAGTCCATGATAGCCACCGCAAGGTCGTTGATGAGCGTTCACTTCATTCCTGGAGAAAGTCTTGTCGAAGACCTCATTACTCGGACACTGGTCACATGAATGAGCCGATGCATGTGCTTTATCCTGCCGCGAGAAGTAGAACAAACAAGACATTCCTCTCCTTCACATGTACCACTTCATCATCTAAAGTTCGTCACGCTCTTGCACATGCTCAKCGTGCGCCTCAGACCTGCACCATGTCGTATAAGAGCCTCTTTTCCGGCACACAATCTCCTTCCCTTCTTCATCCACCATCACACCTCCTCACGCTTACCTTTCGATAACTAGTTGAGCAATATTCATACAACCACATCCAAAACGTCAACGATACACACTCAAGGCAAATATATCAGCCGAGCTTGAAAATCTCTTCCCATCCGAACCAAAGGCGAGGGCGAGGCCGCGAGTCTATCCATCGACCTGTGCCCGTCATGTCCATCTGAGCCCACCTCGACGGTTCATGAAGCCGCCCTCACTGCTTCATGTGTTACCTCACTGGTGGCCACCACACTCTCATGCTCCAGAGTGTATACCACTCCCTTGGCTGTCCGAACCCCCGAGGCTCATACCCTACCTTCTAATGTTATCACCTCAAATCTCGACCTCGAGAAGCGCCAATGGGGCTAGTGGCCCGAATATCAACCACCGCCCCTGGTCTCAGGACATATCACCTGCGTACAGGTGTACTCGACAGTCATCAACTGCGGAGCCGGAGTCCACGCGCAACCTACATTTGCCGGCTATCCAACAGCCGTCGCGATCACAACAACCGTGTCTGCGGGTGCTGTTCCGATAACCACAACTATCACAGCTTCGGCTGYGATGAGCATCGGCGTCCTCGACGCAACTCTGATGAATCCAGCCGGCATTTCTTCTCCGGTGGACTTGTCTATGCGGATTGCATTGTCTGGGAGATTTTCGTGGTCACTAAAGGTGATAAGAGAATTCCAGATGACGTCCCGCTTCGGAACATGTTCGCGGCTGGGAATGGCTCGACGGGTCCAATTCAACGACGTGGAATTCGATCATGTGGAGCTCGATGGATTTGGAGTGTTTTGAACGGGTGAACTCGAYTTCCTTCCTTTGAGAATCGAGCGGGACGTGGTGAAGGTCTGCACGACATTGGGAGCATGAGGCGCACGCTGATGAACTAATGATTGGGTGTATAGCGTTCCTCTKCAGTCTAACCAGTGTATCAGCTGGAATGTCCGCGCAAATTTGGAAGTTGACATCTGCTGCGGAGGTCTCTATAGTACAATAATATACATACACATGCTGATCGAATGACCTGAATGGCTTCAATTATGGCGAGCACAAACTACTGAATACCACACGAACTACCCCATTGCATATCAAGATCTCACCGCTTGCGAAAACCGGCATCGTTTAACACGTTCCACATAACAAGAAGCACTGAAACTTGCCGATTCTCTCTTTGTAGTGAATCACTGACTACGCTCGCAGACAAGTTATAGCTGCAAGTACAAAGGAAGAAGCAGCCTTGCGGAAGAGACGAGTATTTGGTCAAATAACGTCTTCGTAATGGCACTGTCGTTGTTAAATGTTATGCCTGCACAGTATTATCACGCCGTGAGGTCYTCCTGTTGCTTTGGACGCATGTAAAATGTTTTTGGCTTTTGGTGAATAGTAGCATCTATAACCAGCTGCGAGGTGTGACTCTGAGTCAGACTGACGCAGAGGTCTCCCGACGTGGATCGAGATAATATGCTGCGCGGATGTCCTACGGGAGACCTCATTCCGCGGGGCATCAGTATCCGCGGAACAGTAACTTGCTTCACGTCGTAGGATGAACACGACAGGAAAGCGTGACGATGTCCAACTTGGTGAAACGACGAGCTCCAAATGCATACTGTTGCCAAGAACATGTTCATCAGCGGCTTAGAATGTATCCCTGAACATTCGTATGCGAGAACGATCAAGAGATCTTGGTACTCCCCGCGATCCCCGGCGAATTTCTTGGTTTTGGGCCGTGTTTCATGCCATGCTTCACCTGTTGATTGAGAGACACGGAGTCTCCCGTCCCTGATTTGAGAGATCGACAATTCACCGATATTGAAAGCACTGGTTCTACGGTTGCCACCTACGCAAGGTAGAATCGAACGATGCCAAGGCATATTTCAACGTCGAGACTCGACGCTGATTCAACGGAGACGCCAAGACGACTGGAACGAGGATGATCAGCGATGATGTCGGACTCCGATGTCGGGTATTTTTGTTCATGCTAGATGGATTGTGAGGATGAAGATGGGGCCGACATACATCGGGTCATCGGCTGACGTGGGAAGGAGGACGTGGTCTAGACACAGCAGGATGGCAAGGGCAAGAAGTGCACAGTTGGTGAGTTGTGATTCGGCGTGGGCGCAGACTTGTTCCAGATTGGCTCCCAAAGCGCAGGTGCGATGCATAGACTTCCGCACGTGCATGTGAAGATCCGGGTTGCGCCAGCGCAGTGTTTGGGATTTTGCGGAGGAGGATGGAGAGGATGGAATTGTCCGCTTGAGAAGGCTGTTGTTGAACCCGGATCAGGATGGGGAAAACGAGCGTAGAGTCCGTCTTATTATTGTTCTGTCATCCTGCCTTGCAAGTTCTCGTCTTGGTAGTTCTTGCCTCATTCATATTCAATCTTGCTTTCCCAAGCCCATCGCGTCGGACGCCGTGCCGGGTGCCGCAGAAGTCAAAGACCGGTAGAGTTCGCCCAACTGGCGCAGGGCACATGGCTGATCCGGAAGGCTAGATGGAAATTTAAAAATTGACCGTGGTACCGCGTCGAAGCATTCGGAGTCACCAGACTCACAAGAACGCTGCAGCACACCGCACGCAGACAGAGTGTGGAAGAGAAAGGAAATGTGGTGGCTTTCCATCTTCTAACACCCCATCAGATTCATCCTGCCTCTTGACACACGCCCCACCCATCGGCGACCTGTCGGCGCAACCCTACCAATTCCGTCATCGGAAGCCTACACAATTCCTGCCAGAGCATGGCGGAGTCGCAGTTGAACTTTTCGCACTCTTATCCGCCCCACTCCGACATCCACCTCCATCAAAACGTCCACCAAGCCGGATTGTGTTCTTGCCACGCCACTGACTTCACCGATCTGGGTCGATTTCGTCGTCGGCAGTCGTCGCAGTCGCTGCTCGCGAAGAGCAGTATGAGCAACATGGCGGCCAACAACAACAGCAGCTCTTCTAGTGGGAATGTCACGCCGGATGAGAAGGATCCTCAGCAAATGGTGGATTTGAGGAGGGATTTGGATAAGACATTCAGCCATCAATCTCGACAAGCAGAATACAGCAACAGCAATAACAGCACTCCACTACATTACACCAACTCTGCGGAACAGAAACGACAGCCGACCCAAGCGAGAAGCGGTGGATCGATGGCGGCGGCGATGAATGGCCTCATGCCGGATTATCATGGCGCTACAATGGCACTGAATGACACACCTGCGACGACTGCGCCAAGCAGCCCGCGAATGTTGGGCATGGGCAAGACCTCTGCGCCCATTTCTGCGCCCAGCAGTAACGCTGGTAGCGACTCGGCGCAAGGAGGACCCACGATCAAACTTCCCATGCCGATCCGACAAAATTCGGGAACCTCAACGCCGCGGATAAGACCCACGACGTTGGATGTTCCAGGGCTGACGAAGAGCAAGGTATCTCCAGATGGAAGGATCGCGCAAAGAGATGTCGGCGCCAAGTTGGTGGTGGTCATGGTTGGACTTCCCGCCAGAGGAAAGAGTTACATCACCAAGAAGTTGGCCAGATATCTCAATTGGTTGCAACATGATACCAAGATCTTCAACGTTGGAGCAAGGCGGCGGACAGTAGCTGGAGGTCCAAACTCTCTAGAGAAGACTCGCAGTAATACAGGACGCCGGACCTCGCATATGCCACCTCCAAATGCGGATCAATCCTCCCAGCAGGATGTGGCTCCCACGAAGGCTGGCCAGCCGCAATCCGTCGCTCAAATCATGCTTAATGGTGAGWCAAAGCTTTCCGCACCTGCCACGCCTGTGGTATCCCGCCATAATTCTACTGTTGAAAGCGCCAACGATCTTGAACGGACGCCGAGTTTGGCAACTAGAGTGTTGTCACACGACGCTCCTGAGATTGTTGCAGAGCCAGAGGACGACGAGGCGGCCATGCAGCAGGATGCCAGCTTTTTCGACCCACAAAATAAGAAGGCATCTCAGATCCGTGAGCAAGTCGCACAGGAAACGCTCGACGAGCTTCTCGACTACATTCTTGAAGGACAGGGATCTGTTGGCATTCTCGATGCCACAAACAGCACCGCAGAACGTCGCAAGATGATTATGGATCGTATTCGAGCTCGTGCGGGACCGCAATTGAATGTGCTCTTCTTGGAGTCATGCTGTCTTGACAACGATCTTCTCGAAGCCAACATGCGCTTGAAATTGAACGGACCCGACTATCGAGATATGGACCCAGCGATTGCGTTGGAAGATTTCAAGAAGCGAGTTCATGAGTACGAGAAAGCATACGTGCCTTTGGGAGAATATGAAGAAAAGCACAACATGCCATATATCCAGATGATCGATGTCGGCCGAAAGGTCATCAGCCATCAGATCAAAGGGTTTCTCATGGCACAGGCAAACTATTATCTCCTCAACTTCAATCTAGCGCCGCGTCAAATATGGATCACTAGGCATGGCCTGAGCTTGGATAACGTCTCGGGCAAGATCGGCGGCGACAGCGACCTAGCACCGGAAGGACTTCAATACGCACAATCTCTAACCCGCTTCATGAATGAGAAGAGGAGAGAATGGGATCTCAAGCAGATCGAGAATCTCCGCAAGACCCATTTCCCACCCCAACCAGGCGACGCAACGCCACCCAACCCCCACTACACTCCTCAATCACCGGGCTCTGTTGCATCCCACGATGCCGATCTGTTCGCGGAAGGAGAGCAACTAGGCTACGAATCGAAATCCTTTTGCGTGTGGACAAGCATGCTCAAGCGAAGCATTCAAACGGCACAATACTTTGACGACGACGACTACGACAGCAAGCAAATGCGCATGCTGGATGAACTCAACGCAGGAGTCATGGAAGGCCTTACATATTCCTGCATCTCCACCCAATACCCGGATGAATTCCGCAGCCGTAAAGCCGACAAACTCCACTATCGCTACCCCGGACCCGGAGGGGAGGGATATCTCGACATCATCAATCGCTTGAGACCCGTGATTGTGGAGTTGGAGCGCATGACGGATCATGTGCTGCTCGTCGGTCACCGTAGTGTGGCGAGGGTGCTGTTGGCTTACTTCCGGGGGTTGGGAAGGGAAGAGGTGGCGGATTTGGATGTTCCGTTGGGGATGTTGTATTGTTTGGAGCCCAAGCCGTATGGAGTGGACTTTCAGGCTTATCGGTGGGATCGTAATGATCAGTGGTTCCATCTTGTGCCGGGGTTCGAGTTGAAGAGGGATGTGGATGACATGACTTGATGGGGTGGATGAAAGGAGGGTAAGTTTTCTGGGATGCGTCTTGGGATGATTGGAGCAGGGATTGTTACGAGTGGAAATACCATTGACGGGAAAGAATGTGCGAATGATGCTATGCGATGCGATAAATGACTCTCGTTTTTGGGGGATAAATTGGGAGTTGGTAGCGAAGAGGGATGCATGATGTTAGCGAGGCGTTCTCCTTCTTTCTTCGGGAGAGGATACATTGTATGTCTACCGTGTGAGGACTAGATTAGAGAGGGCGGGGTTGAGTAGGTTTTTTAATAATGATACTGTTGTATGAGAACTGTCACAGTACAACATTGTCTTGTATTCGATAAAAGAGGCGGAAAGCAGCGGCATATGGGGTTATTATTCGACGCAAGGGTTGATCGTTCATCCGGAGCTAAGGTACATTAGAAAACCCTAACCCTAAAATCCATCTTGCCTACCTCACCTTAGTTTCCTGAACCCGCTTCACCACGACCACCACCACCCCAACATTTGATCACAAATGGACCTCCTCCAATCCGTCCGCAAAGAAGGTTCCCGCGGCGGTGTCTCCTTCTCCTGGGACGACGTCCGCAACGCCACGAACCGCGAATCCTACCTCGGGCATTCCCTCAAAGCGCCCGTGGGTCGATGGCAGAAGAACAAAGATTTGAACTGGTATGCGCGCGCCGAGGACGCAGATCTCTCCGTCACGGAGAGAGAAGAGAAGGAGAGGGAGAGGAAGAGGGAGGAAATCAGGAAGGTGAAGGAACGAGAGGAGGATGAGATGAGGAAGGCGATGGGGTTGCCGGCTTTGGAGAGGAATGCGAATGAGGTGCCGTTGGGACTTAGTAAGCAGGTTGGGGCTGTGTTGAAGGAGGTTTTGGAGGATGATGATGGGGAGGGGAAGAGGTCTTTGGGGGGTGAGGAGAAGGAGAAGGAGAAGTCGAGGAGAAGACATCGGAGTCGGAGTCGGGAGGCAAGGCGGCATGGAGGAGAGGGGGATAAGGGGGATAGGGTGGAGCGGAAAAGGCATGATCATCATCATCATCGTGATGAGGAGAGGAGGAGACATCGTTCGAGATCTGGCGAGAGACATCGAGAGAGGAGACATCGACATCGTTCACGTTCGAGAGAGCGGGACACGAGACAGAGATCGCGCAGCCGAGACGGAGGGCAAGATGGGCACAAATCTCGAAAACATCACGATGAACGACCTCGAAGTCGGGACAGAGACAGAGACAGGGCGAGGGATCACAAACGCCGCTCAAGATCAAGATCTCCCTATCAGGACAGACGGAAGAGGGATGACAGATGATATGTCCACCAATCAATCAATCAATGCGAAATACGAATTCCAGTCTACTTCAACGGACCCTCTCCGACCCTTTCCCCAACTCTCACCAGCGTTTCACAAACCTTCTCCGTCGAATTCTTCACCAAATCATCATCAAGCACCACCTCTCCCTCAGGATATAGCACAATGACCGTGCTGCCTCCTACAATTACAAAGGACAGTCAGCAGTCTCTCAAACCAACTCCATCAGACACATTGTACTCACCATACTGGAACCAACCCAAACACTCCCCTCTCCGAACCTCCTTCCCAACAACATTCACCCCATAAACATACCTCACACTCCCGACCAACATCGCGCCCACAGCAACAATCGCAACCCTCCTCCCACTCCCCTTCCTCTTCAAGACCATCACACTCCTGCGATTCTCACAAAAAACATCCAATGTCCCTTCCTCACACACAGCTTGTGGATTCACCGTGTAATAAGTACCATCGATTTCCGTGATGCTCTCCACAATCCCATCGATAGGAGAGTGCCAACGATGATAGTCTTGCGGAGCCAAACGCGCGATGTTGATGGATCCTGCGGAGAATTCCTGGGCCAGCGATGGAGATTTTAAGAGAGACGGGAGGGAGAATCCGAAGCCTTTGATCCAGAATTTCGTGGCGAGGGTGATTGTCGGGAAGACTGTAAGGCGGCAGTCTGCCGGGCTGGATACCACATGAGGGATGGCGGGGGATGTGATGGGTCGTGCGGAAGGTTTGATTTCGCGGGCGAAGAAGGCGTTGAAAGTTGGGTATTTGGTTGGGTCGGGTTCCTTACCATCGTAACGTTAGTTATTGAGAGACCGTGGAAAGGTGGTAGGATGATGGAGGAAGAATGTTTCGATCGATCGTACCTTCAGGTCCGACAAAGAATCCTGCAATCCAAAACTCTCAATAAACGGTTCAATATGCTCTTTACTCTCGGGCTCATCATACATCTTGCCCATCTTCACACTTTGTTCCTTCAGCATGGCCTGTGTGCGTTTCCAATGCAGGGCTTTTTCCTGCTCGGTTCCGTAGTAGAGGAGATGCATTCCCAACTGTCACAATCCCTCATCAGCTAAACAAACCAGGATCCACATCTTTGTGCCAATCGTCTGGGAACAGAACGAAGGGACATGATGACGACATGGCTTACCCGAACATAAATGCTCATCTCCTCGAATTCCTTCTCCCCACTCTTGCGATGCAGGACATAATTCCCCAAATGCCAGGCCGTTTCGAATTCTTGCAATGAGTTATAGGGAAAGAGAGAGCGGAGCCAGGCGTGTGAAGTGTCCTTATTCGCGGGAGCATGGAGTTGCTCCTTTGGGTCTGTGGAATGATTGGAAGTAACGGAAGTCGTGAGGGTATCGAGAGCTGTTTCTGTTGCTGTGAGGTGTTCTTGAGAGAGGGAAGGTTTGTTTTTACTGCCGGTGGTGGAGGAGGCAATGGGAGGCGTTGATGGTGGAGATGCCATTCTTTGAAATAGGGTTGATAGGTGGGGAGAATGGAGGGTGGWATTGAGAGGTGAGGTGAAGTTGAGGTCCACTAGCTGCATGTACATGTACCTACCTGCTTTAGTTGATTTGTACGACTGCTGATGTCAAGATCGATCGGCAGTTCGAATAGAGAGGGTTCCTGCCCAGAGACCTGAAGCGTGATTCTCTTGATTTCCCCCCCTACATAACGCGAGTGAATACCTTACCATTTCGGTCGGCATATTCAAACCTACCTACTTCCATGTATCTTCTCTGCAAATACGTATGYAGCCTTTCGAGAATCTCCGTTCCACATTAGAGAGACGGGAAGACTCTCAGCTCTGGCATCCTAAAGTTCATGTTCTCCAATCTCATCGATTCATACCCTTCTATGCTCGCAGCTCCGTAGCGACTTCTATCGAATTAGTAATACGGGATTACACCTTCCACCCATTGGCCTCACTCCCGTAATGACCTCAGCGTCCTGTTTGCCACCTCAAACCTACGATCTCAAATAAACACACCTATGAACCCAACAAAAGCAGCTACAACCCCCAATCCCTCCGGCTTTGCCCTCCCACTACCTCCCGAATCACTACCACTACTTCCAGTACTCACACTCGTAGCAGACGTAGCACTCGCGCTCTTAGAAGTCGTCGTAGTAGCCGAACCACCCATACGAGTGGTCAAACTCGAACTCGCCTTCCCACTCCCGCTCCCCGTCATCGTAGCCTTCACCAGCTTCTCCATCCCCGCCGTAATCCTAACCCCCAAAGTCACAACCTCCCACCCCTCATAACTCTTCGTACGAAACCCCGGACCATTAGCCCCTTCACCGCCCCAACTCTCCACACAAATCGTAGCACGTATATTACAATCCTGCGTCATCGTAGGTATATCCCACCCATCATCGTACGCTGCAGCCGAGAGATCCATGTGCCAGGTACTAGGGCCATGGATTAGAGTCAAGTAAGGAGGTCCGGATGTACATTCAGTTTCTTCATTTTCATTCTCACTCTCACTCTCACTCTCACCATAGTCGTTGGTGGAAGAGGGAGTAGAGGGAGGCGGACATCCTAGAGAGAGAGTTGTAGCAATGGCATCCGCTGCTATGACACTCGCTGCGACGGGGCCGTCGTTGTAGCCGTAGAATGGAAGGGAGAGGATGGTTTGTGGTTGTTGTTGTTGGGCTAGAGAAGTAGTATTGAAGAGGGAGAGTAGGTAAACTGCAAGTGTTAATCGAGTCGCCATCTTTTCGTTTATTAGTTGACTTTGTTGCTACCTCCTTAGCTGATGGTTTCTCGAATCTCGCGGGAGATGATGATGACGAGATGATGTGGGGGTAAAAAGACATGGAAAGCACTCATAAAGACTCACTTACTACTCACTCACTCACTCACTCACCGGTCGCACGACGCCTCCTCTGATAATAACGAGGGCTTGAGACGAAGGATTAACAACCGCGTGAAGTACGAAGTTCGGGACCGAGCCACGGCTGAGCCAAGGCTTTTCCTCAGCCACGTGATCGGATATGATCCCCGGGGGCCTTCCCGATCCGTGGTCGGCCCCGTTCATTCCACCTCACCTCGTTTTCACCTCGTCCCGTCGTTTTACCATTCCCTTGGAAAGCAACATACGAGCACTCACTGCCAGAGCATCTTCGGCCATTCAAAGATCCCGACCATGCCTCCTACTTTGTGACGGTACAATCCGACCGTCATTTTGCTTCGCGACAGGACAATCGAACAGGGGCGCTGATAGGACTGGAAAGATTCAAATGGCATCGCAAAATCATCCCTCAAACTTGAGAAACTGGGCGTAGGCGACATCACCTTGAAATAGCAAGCGTGTGTTGGAATCCCGTGTGTCGATGGCTTTGACAGCATCTTTCTCAGGCCTGGAAGAGCGGGACACCCCTGTCTAAATTGGGCGGCGCATGGGTACCTGCGTTTTCGCTCTCGTCTTGTGTGGCCTAAGGTAAGCTTTGTTTCTGGATGCCATCAGATTTGCGGGTGCGAGTGCTTATCTGCACAATATATTGCTCTGCTCTGGTCATTCTGCCGTTGCCATCCGGACCAGACTTCGAGATGTGAATCCATGGGAGTCTTGGTTGTTGCACAGGTGTGCTCGTATTCTTCTGGTACGAGCGTTCTTCGGTCTCATGGCGTCCAGTCGCAGTGTAGTCCCCAAAGCAGCCCATCAGTCGAGCGATCGGCTTCTGCATGCAAGATATGAGCTTGGAATAAGTTTGGGGAACACCGACGACGCTCTTGATTAGAAGTCTTCGATGGGTAAGCAGATGGAAGATATATGCAACAATGGGCAGAGGGCAATCAGGCATGTTTGTTAACTTGCAAAAGAGAAGCCATGTGCCGGCCGGCAATGCATTGAATGGCGGCGACGTTGACCATGAGATTCATTTTGCATGTAGGTGAGATCATTACAAAAGCGCCCCCACATTGCCCCGATCTCGCCGGCTTCCAAGGTTCCGCTTATTGTTGCTGCCGTCATGGCGGAACGGGATTAGTAAGTCTGCCTCCCGCCGCCCTCTCCCAAGCCCATACGACTAAATTTGGGGCACAAGGTTGGCTGCGATTGATCTCGGCTAGACCTCGACACTGGAAGACCTTCAATGAGAGAGATCTTGCGTACCGGGCGTAGTCAGCTTGAACAAGCCTTTCGTCTGGAGCACGGTACCAGGTCGCCGCTGTGTTTCTCTGGTCAGGTCGGATCCAAAGTCAAAACGACCTCTGCCATATACTGCAGGTGCATCTCGAGCAAGTCATATTAGACGAGGATCGGTGTCTCTCCCGGTTGTCGACTTGACGTCACGCCTTGCGACCTGAGACGCTGCCATGTGTCGGATATAGTTGACGATTCCTGGGCTAGCGCAAGGAGCGCAGTGAGACGGCTCGGATCAGCAGAGATCACATCAAGTCCATTCGATCCAGCCAGGATCACCAACAGATCAAGGAGAGCGTGCCACGACAACCTTTGCGCAGATGGAGGCTAACACGAGCTCGCCATGTCCGCATCGTTCCCTGCATATATTTTTCCGCCAAGAACTTGATCCAAGAAGACAACACGGTCCTTGAAAGCCGTGGCTCCCTTTCGGTCGTTCTTCTACGACAAACGTACAAAGCATCGCCATCCCCACGCCCAGCATTCGTTATCATACAACGTGACGCACTCGTTTGGAAGACTTCACTCGCCATTCCACGACAAAGAAAAGCAAACGATGCGTCCAAAGGTATGATCGCTGCAAAAGCGAGATACGCACAGCTACCATCGAGCCCATCTATCAGTATGATAACGCAGGGTTTGGATGATGAGATGCATCTCGGCTACCATCATACTGTCTTGTCACAGCGTCGACCTGACGATCGGATCACACATGCACCCACGCCGTCAATCCGACGACTCAAGACGACATGCGCTGCCCTACGTGCACCGAGCCCTGCAGGCTCCGCTGTGACCGCTGCAAGAACGTTTTCTACTGTTCTTCGATCTGCCATGTGGCCGACTCGCAGTTCTCACGACGTGCTGTGCGAGCCGTTCCAGAATCCCCGGATAGACTCTCGCCTGTGCGACGAGTCATCTCCTTTCCAGCCGATGCCTCAAATCTGAGTTCGGAGGAGTCGCCATCACCGTGATCAGCTCCTCCGAACAGGTCGCTTGGAACCGCATCATCGACACCGAATCTGACAAGGTGTCAAGATTGTGCTTCGACATCAATGCCGTGGCCAAGCCTGACAAAGAGAATGCTGCCGTCGTCTGTGCAATGAACAGCAGCGAGGGGCAAGAAGCATATTGTGTTGATAGCCTTGCATACACATGAATATACACAGATGAATGTACATAGCACACTTCTTCCAAGTTTCTCTCACTCGCTTCAAAAAATCACCCAAAAACCTTTTCTAGAACTCCCTCGTACTCTTCATAACTCCCTCCCAATTTCTCAATATCATAATCATTCCAATACCCTCCCCCGACGACAGCATCCCTCTCATAGCCCTCAAACACCACCTCAGCTTCCATAGGAGTCTTGCCCTCGGCGGGTTTCGCATCATTAGTAACCCACAACAACGGCACAGTTTTCATCCCCACTCCTTCCTCCCACTCAGTAGGATCATTCCCGCTTCCACCATCATAGCATTGCAAATACATGCGATCCCACAATCCCGGCGTCTGGGAATTCACAGTCTGGGTGACGTTTTTCCAAAACGTGATGTTGGTGTAGGGTGCTCCGGAGAGTTGATATCCCATATTTCCAAGCATGTGGGAAAAGAGGATGGTGGAGGGGATATCGTAGACGCCTTCATCGTCGTTGTTGATGGCGTCTATACCCCAGGCTTCTTTCAACGCCGCGAAATTTCGATAGAGGGTGGTGTCTGGGGAGATTCCATCGCGGTTGATGGCGTCGCGGATATTTTCAAAGGTCGGGTAGCCAGATACGAGGGTGACTTCTACGCGGGAGATTTGGGAGTTGGGGAGGGATTTGAGGGAGCGGATTTGGGAGGCTAGGAGGGTGGTGTTGGTGTTGGAAATGTAGGTTCCGTTGGAGACGAGAGGGGTGGATATGTCGTCTCCGACACCTGTGCGGCGTGGATAGACGAGGTCGGAGGTGTTTGTGACTTCGACGTTGAAGATTAGGAGGGTGTTGAAACCGGTGGTTGTGATTGCGGTGGTGTTGGAGGAGAGGACGTCTTTGAAGAGGAACAGGGCTTTGATGGGGTCTTCCGAGGATGATGGTGTCGATAATGATGGATATGCGAGGGAGAAGGGGAGAAAGAGATAGGAGAGGAAGAGGAATAGCATCTTGAGAGAGATTGTGCGCGAATGAAGACCGAAGGATTGCAGGTATGAAGCGTGTTGACCTGTCTGTTTATATACGTTGACCTATTCGGCCAGCCCTTCGTACGCCCATACAGGAATTGTTCTCGGCTGTAGATATCTTCCGCATTGTAACATGCCCGGTCAACAAGCAACGGTGACATCGTGTTGATAAGGGCGGGGGAGGTGCCGGGGTGATGATCGTCGGTCGTGTCGACTAGTTGCTTTTCATCTCTCAAGTCCGACGATGCAACATACCCCGCGCGGATAAACTGGATGTTAAGCAGGAGAGGATGATGAAGCTAGAAATGAGGATGAAGGTGTATCGGTGTTGATGATACCTCGCTCTAGCAATGGCCAGGGATGGCATCCTGGGAGCTTGGGATGCTACGTCGCTGTCCACTGTTCTCCGAGAGTCCGATTATCGGGTCTCGTGTAGACATTCGAAGAGATTCCTTTGATTGTGAGATAAGACTTGCTATTGATGAAGACTGTAGTTAGAGGAGGAGGAGGAGGAGGAGGAGGAGGAGGACGGAGGTCCGGAGCTATGTACCTCCTCATTGAGACGGGATGGGAAGCTTGCTGGATGGATTGAAAGGGTCCGGGTAAAAGTTTAGGTAGAATTTCCCAACGTGGCCTGGAGTTCCAATGCCCGTGCCGCTCACATCATCATCACCATCCCATCCCTCAAGATGGTGAAGATTCCGTGGGCCTGGAGCAGCATCTTGCTGGCCTCGGCAACCTTTGCGCAAGATGCGTCCTCCGTCTTCACCCAATCCTCCAACGACTCCCTCCTCTGGGGCCCCTACCGTCCCAATCTCTACTTTGGTCTCCGTCCTCGTCTCCCCCAATCCATCTTGACCTCCCTCCTCTGGTCACGCGTCGAGGATTACACTTCGGTGCAGAATCAATGCCGCTTCACATGTGAGCAGAATGCGGGAATGGATGGATATGGATGGGAACGGTATGATCCGCGAACGGGAGGGGTACAGGTGGTGCATGATCGGGAAAATGGCATTGATTTGGAGACGAGCTTTGTGAAGTTGGAGGWTGGTGCATGGGGTGCGAGGATTCAAGGGAGCGTGAGGGATGATGCGAAGATGTTGCAGGGTGGTGATGGGAAATTGAAAACGGCCGTTTGGTGGACTGTCTCGGCCGAGGGACTGGGGAATGTGGTGGAAGTGGTGGCAGGCAACGATGGCAACGGCGATGTCGTCCTGGAGGGAGAGGGGAGGGATCTGGGCAAGTGGAGGATGACGGTCACGGAAGGAAAGGGCAACTCACATCCCCTGCATACACATCCTTCGGGGGAAGGAAAGCCTTTGGATCGGACAATGATCCATTCCCTGCAGCTTCCCGACGAGATCCTCTTCCAAGCAAAGGGTATCCTCTTTAATTCGTTGAAGGAGACGGTCGATGGCTATCTTGCCGAATACACCCAGGAGAATATGCCCCCGCCTTCCCAAACCTACACCATCCCTCACAAACCTTCAACGGGAAACATGCATCTCCTACAAAAGACCTTCTCTGGACCCTTCCAATTCGATGTTCTGTATTCTCCAACATCCTCCGACAAACATCCCACCTCCGAAGACCTCACCAAAGCTCTCCAGGCAACGACATCGGCCTTTGACAAGAGGTATCTCGAAATCCACGCTCCCCAGAAACCCTTTCAAGATAAAGACGATTACCTCAAGTTCAGCAAAAGCATGTTCTCCAACCTCATCGGTGGCATCGGCTACTTCCACGGCAACCAACTGATCGACCGCTCMTACGCTCCTGAATATGACGAGGAAAATGAAGGTTTCTGGCAAGAAGCGGAAGAGGCTCGGAATCGCAATGCTCAAAAGATGGAAGGTCCCTACGAACTCTTCACTTCCATTCCTTCAAGACCTTTCTTTCCTCGTGGATTCCTCTGGGACGAAGGATTCCATCTCTTGCCAATCCTGGACTGGGATGCAGAGCTGGTCATGCAGATTTTGAGTTCGTGGTTCAATACCATGGACTCAGATGGTTGGATCCCAAGGGAACAGATTCTAGGAGAGGAGGCCGCAGGAAAGGTGCCGGTGGAATTCCAGGTCCAGTATCCGCACTATGCCAACCCACCCACGCTCTTCATGGTGCTGGAGTCCGTCCTCGACAAGCTAGACTCTGGGAAGTTGGACGACGCGGAGAAGGTGGAGAAATGGTTGCAAGGACTCTATCCGCTCTTGAAGAGAAACTTTGAGTGGTACAAACGCACTCAATGGGGCGATATCAAATCCTATGAAAGAGAAGCCAGGAGTACAAAGGAAGGGTATCGATGGAGAGGAAGAACTCCCAGGCACATTCTCACTTCCGGGCTGGATGATTATCCCCGCGCGCAACCTCCCCATCCAGGCGAATTGCATGTGGATTTGTTGAGTTGGATGGGTTTGATGAGTAGGAACTTGAAGCGCATCGCGCAAGTCGTGGGCGAGGCTGAGGATGCGAAGAAGTTTTCCAAAGTTGAGGGGGTGAGGTTTCCCACTCTGCATGATCGATCAAAAGAGCATCACTGACGAACATCCTTCTTCTTTTTTAGGCCATCCTCGCCAATATCGACGACCTTCACTGGTCATCGACAGACTCGGCCTACTGCGACTCCACCATCGATCAATTCGAAGAGAGCGTGCACGTCTGTCACAAAGGCTACATTTCTCTCTTCCCCTTCATGACCGGTCTCCTCCCCGCCTCTCATCCACATCTCCCTGCTGTGCTGGACTTGATCGGAAACGAAGATGAACTTTGGTCCCCGCATGGTATCCGCTCCCTCTCCAAACAAGACGAACTCTAYGGCACCGAGGAGAACTATTGGCGGAGCCCGGTGTGGATGAATATGAATTTCCTCATTTTGCGGGAACTACAGAAGATTGCGAGTGTCGCGGGCAAGGAACAGCAGCGGGCGGGCAAGATGTACGCGGATCTGAGGAGGAATTTGGTGGAGACTGTGTATGCGAGTTGGAAGGACACGGGGTTTGCGTGGGAGCAGTATGATCCTGAGACGGGCAAGGGGCAGAGGACGCAGCATTTTACGGGCTGGACGAGTTTGGTGGTGAAGATCATGGGGATGGAGGAGACGCTGGGTGGGAGTGGAAGTGGGGAGGAAAGGGGACACGATGAGCTGTAAATTATCTTACATGGGTTATGGAGAGGTGGAAATGGAACAATCTATGGCATATGTAGATGATGTATTGTATAGCATAGAAGCGGTGTTTTCCTCGCCACCAAAGCTTTATGATAAGAAGAGCCGGTGTGATCTTGATCGAAGACTTGAATTTCAACAGTACCCATCATCAAAGTCATCATCATCTTCTACTTGCTCGTCTTTCTCGAACATGGATGAAGTAGGCATCACACCACAATGTCCTGCACTCCAACCTCCCCTTCCTCTCCACCCGTCCTACCCCTTCTACGAATCTCAAAACTCAACACCGTGTGATCACAATACGTCATCATCAACCTCCACCTCCTCCGCCCCAATTCCAACTTCTCCGTCCCCTGAATACACCCGACCGCGATTCCCGCAAGCGGCATACAAGGTCTCTCCCCTCGTTCCTCCTGCTCCTTGAACGGTACAATAGCATCGACACGCATCGTATATACTTCCTCGCCTGAAAGTTTCGTGAGGGAGAGGATAGCTGCTCGTCCCATTTGTGAAGCTACGACTACGACTCCAATGGAAGGAATGTATGCGTGGAGATTTAAGCGGGCGAATCTATGGAGCCAGTAGAGGTTGCTGGGGAGTATTTGGTGTAGGAGTTCCGAGCAGGAGATTACCGGGTCGGAGTTGCTGGGTTGAAGGAGGTAGGCGTTTTGTACGGAGGTGTGCAGAATGGGACAATCGAGCGCCCCGCCTGTGAAGGGTAAGGAGGGATTTTGTCGCGAGGGATAATTGCGGAAGAGGAATCTGGTTGATGGTTTGTAGGATAGTATCACATCTTCTTCGTCTTCTTCTTCGGCCGAGTCGGTATCCATCTCATACGGACCTTCTTCAGTTGAATCACCAGCGGTCTCTTCGGAAAACTCCCAATCATGAGTTGTGCTGGGACCGGTATTCCACAATTTCTTGTCGTTATAGTTGACTTTCCCATGCATGGGTCCCAGAGCAGATTGCATATCTTTGGCCGGGATGAAGGAGCGTTTGTCAAGGAAGATGAGTCCCCAGCCTGCATTGTTGGGATCGTGGCGGAGCTGTTGCATATCATCTAGAAACGAGAATTTCTGAACGACTTGCATGCTATGGAGATCAATTGCCCGGGTCTCTCCGACGATATCTGTCGTCATTAACCAGCGACAATCCGGGTCATCTCCAGTATTGCAGAATGCGATGGATGGGATATTCGTCGTACCATTGACAATGCCGTGCGTGGCATCTTGCCGTCTGGTCTCATCGTCATCGCCATCTTCATCCACGAGACCGAATTTGAAAATCGTCACGTTATGCGTATTGGAACTTGCAGCGAGAACTCTCGCCTGGGAATGAACAGCCAGTCCCCAAGCCGAGAGTCCCACGTTACGCTGGAAAAACGGCCTCAGCTCCGCGGGAAACTCCTCCCCAGCAGTTCGTCTCTCCACCGCACGGACGACATGTGCGACGAGATAGACTTCCACGTCCCCGTCATCGCGGGCCACGGCGAGGATTTCCTCCAAACCTAAATCTTGTAGGACAAGATAGTTGATTGCTCGAGGACTTCCGGGATCGAGGGTTCCTTCTAAGCCGGGACGGGAGGGTGGTGTTTCGATGGTTAGAATGGGAGTTGGAGGGAGTGCTTGGGAGGGGAAAATGGGTTTGTAGACGTAGATTGCTTCCGTGTGGGCTATGAAGAAGAGATTGGTTCGTTGGGAGAGGCCGGTGAGGTTACATCTCCAGGTGGCGATTTGGGGGTATTGATGGCCATCCGTCTCCTTGCCGAAGCGGGAGGTGGGAGTCTGTACGCCGAGGACACTGACGGCGGCTTTCATGGTGGTTGCGGGCTATCACCGGTGACTRGCTCGGTGGAACGTGGAAATGCGCAGTGTGCAGGTTTGACAACCTTGAAGCTGCGTTGTAGCACATGAGGGATGGATGTTGCAGGGTGTAGGGTAGCGATGGTGGTGATGGTGACGGTGATCATGATACGGGATGGGGTGGTAGAGGCAGGTGCGATGGGTGATGTCTACCTCCAGTCGGTCTTCCGGTTGTTCCCGCCACCGTGATTCGTGTCAGTTATTTTCTCTTTTCATCATCACCTCCCGTCCTCCAACAGCTTGACCCTTGCATCATCGCCCTCGATCAAGCGAACAATAAGGCTAGCGGCATGCGGCCCTCCCATGACAATCTTCCACGTTACACCAACCTGGCCCGCAGCAAGAAAGAAAGAAATAATCCCCGCAAAAAGATATCCGCYGGATTGCCGCTTGCTATTCCTCTTCCTTTCTGCGCCGCAGCCTCCCGCCGTCCTGTTCACAGCCTGGAAAGGTTGAAACTCCGTCCCGAGAGGTAGGGAGGTCGAGCTCGAGCACTCTTTGGTCATTCCCATCCATCGGTAAGTCAGTCCGTAACATCAAGGCAAGACATCATCGGCAACATAGCCTCATTCTTCGCGGCTGCACGGGCCCTGCATGCTGCACAATGGTCACTCGACTTCCCTGAGCCAATATATCCAATCTCTCTGTCGTGCAACCAATGAATTTCACCACAAATTCCCTCCCCCAACCAATCATTTCCCTGCAACGCGCCTGTGGGACGCTTTAACAGCCACCCGATCTTTCCCTCTTTCGGGCGTTCATCGCTCCAATCCAAGGCACCCCATAAACGGACCAACTAGCTCCTCTACATCCACTCCAATCACCACCTCGTTCTGGACTGGACTCCTGCATGTGTCTGTAGAGTTCGAGCAGCTCCGCTTCTTCACTTCCTGCAAACGACCCGAAAGAGCTTGCTGTAACTAGTTCGCTTTGTGCTACAAGGCCTTGAGCGCATTGTCCCGGCTGAATCTAAGATGGTACTCGGCCGTTGGAGGAGCGGAAGAAGTCATATAAGATACTTGTAAAGGGACCATACCCGATGCTGGTTTKTTCATCCATACAACATCTTCTGCCAACTACCATGAGGGATCCAAATCTACCTGTCTACCAACCGAGTTCCATTCTTGCCCTCCGTCTTCAACTGGCAGAAGTCTCCCTGCAGGCGAATCGCAATACATCATCATCATCATCATCTTCAACAACAGCATCATCCCGACCCAAGAAATCCCCATCACAGACAATGGCAACCCTCCAGAACCTTTCCAAAACATCAACAGTCGTCCTCTTCACTCCAGTTCTAACCCCCTCAACATCATCGTCAACCAAGAAATCCACATCCTCATCGACCTCCTCCTCCTTGTCCCCCTCAATCGACCCATTTGAAACTCTCGGTCGCTCCCTAGCCTCCCACCACCCTCGAATCCGCCACGTGCCCTACATCCCCTCCGTAGGTTTCACTTCCACACACTCTGCATTCCTGCACGAAGCCTCCGCAATCATCATCGTCTTATGCGAAGCCTCTCACAACAAATCCACAAGTCTGGGACAGCAACTATCATTCGCGGAAGCCGCATTATCTGCCACCACATGTAGTGGAGGGGATATACTTCCGCCGATTTTGGTCCAGTGTGGGAGTGGATTTGGAGAGGTGGAAGGGAGGATCATCAGGGAGTTTGAAATTGTTATCAAGTGTGCGTGGTTGGGGGAAGATGTTGCAAAGGGGATTGCGGGGAAAATGTTTGGGAGGAAGTGATGATGAGTGAATTGACCAACCGTCTGTCTGTCACATGTGGAGAGTGGGTGTTTCCTGGATGTGATTCTGTAGGATTCTTCTTTTGGGGGCATTTTTGCATTGCTGATATCTACTTGTATCTAGTACTACACTTTTTCTTTCTGCCTTCATACTATCATCAGAGCGAGGAGGGGAATTGGGAGGAGGACGGAGGACGGAGAGGGAACTTTGTTTGATACTTTCGCGGAGACTGTTTTGTTATACCCAGGAGGGATGGATATGGAGAGAGAGGCACAACATTCGCTTGGTTTGGCCTTTTTTTTTCTTGCTTTTGCTGTCACTTGTACGTAGCATACAATATGAATCACGTTACTTGCCTGGCTCGCAGCTCGCTTGATTGCTTACTTGGTGTGAAGGAAGATTACCTCGCAAGTAAGGCTGAGGGATCTTGTGATAGTCGAGGCTGAGAGATCTTGTGACATTTTCGGAGAATAAGCAGCAATCGTAGCGAGATGGAACGTGTGACCAGTTCAGTTCAGTTCAGATCAGATGAGATCGATATCACACGCCCACATGCATACAAGCATGCATGGTAATGGATTTGCCTTCTTCTCCTCTAAAAAGTCTATCTATATCCAGGAGAAAATCAAAAACCAAGATGAGCCGAGTTTTGGGTATCGTTTCCAAATCACACGCCTGCTATGCAATCATCCAGAAGACCAATCACACTCTTCCCTCCCTCTCCTTCCTATCCCAGCGTAATCAGCGCAGGATTCTCTCCACTCTCCTTGATGAACACATCACCAGGGGAAAGACCCTGATTTCCCGAATCTCTATACCCTCCATTCCCTCCTCCACCACCACCACCACCGGGACCGCCATCAGTCTGCGTCCCTCCACTCCTCATCTTTCCCCTCCTCTTCGCCTCAGCTTCCTGATCTTGAATAACACTGCTAGCCAATTTCAAACTCCCCACAACCATAAAAATTACACTTCCCAAAGCAATAATGACTCGTCTCGTCATGACCCATCKTAATCCTTCGACTTCGCTCTTTGCGTCGGCTTGGAGATCTACCGTGATTTGGTAATTGAGTTTCTGGACTTTGCTCTCCGTATTGCGTTGTTCGTTCCGCACAGCCATCTTCCTATCGTCAAACATTCCTCTCAATTCGTCTTTCATCGCAGCAGATTCCTGCCCTAATTTCTGATTGAGAATCTCCATCTCGTGTTGCAGTTGTGTTCGTTCCGTACGCATCTTTTCTTGCTCGGATTTCCTTCGCGATGTGACTTCAGTTTTGAGTTCGGCGCACGCAGCGCGGAAGAGATATGTTTCGTTCTCGACTTGAGATTTGGAAACGAGAGCTTCCCGGGCGAGGTCGATGTTTTCCGAGAGCATCAACCGCATGGCTTTCATGACTGTTATGGCTTGGTCTTCGGTCCAGCCGGAGTCTTCAAGTTGTTGGACGAGGGAGTAGGAGTCGAAGTGGTGGACGTGGCGGGGTGTGTCCATATGAGGGGGTTTGACTGGTGGGGCATGGTCGTCTACTTTGGGTGTGGGGTTGGGTTTGTCTGTGGATGAGGATGAGGTGGTGGATTGTTGGTCCTTGGATTGTTGCTCGGGGATCGTTTCTAGTAATGATTCCACGGGCTTTTCAGACGATGCTGCATTTAGAGATCCGGAGGATTTTCCCGCCGATTTCACCGTTGCATTCTCGTCGACAGTTGTAGGATTCTTCTCTGCTTGTCCATTTTCCACCTCCCCATCATGCTGCAGCTTCTCCCCAATCTTCGGTAATGCCTTTGCTTGTTCCGTCGGCTTGGGTGTGACCGGAACCACTTTCCCTCCTCCCAAATGATCTGGCGGTTGATTGGCGGTGCCATAGCGCTGTGAGGGTGCATCGGCCTGTCTGCGCTTCGGCGTGGAGTGTAGTGCTCGAATGCGCCCAGCAGCTTTGGCGGAGCGGAGAGCTGGATTTGATATTTCCAGCCCTCCTTTGGCCAGCATCGGCCAGAGAAAGGGAAGTCGTGGACCCGCCATGCTGGGTGGAAATGCCAGATGTGATTTGCGATCAGGCAAACAATCATGAAAGCTGAAGGGGAAAGCGGCGGGCAGGCGCGTGCTCGGACGTTGCCGTTCGGCCCGCAAGGGAGGAGCCAGACTGATGGGATGTCTCTCCTCCGCTCGCTCACAGTTCCTCTCTCCCTTCATCAATCTCGACATGATCTCACAAGCACGAAGCAGTTTCCCTCAAAGCACCTTTGCGTGATATATGTCGTGAAGTGAGGAGMAGCGAGTTGCGATGCCCACGCGAGCCAGCAGAAACTCGCCGGCTACAGCACGCATGGCTTCATGGAATGGCTCTCTCACGGCAACATACGCGTCCTTGATCTTCCACCCCATCCGAAGCACATTCTGTGCGACGACATCTGGTCATACATAACGCGTGGCTGTGAGACCTCGAATACATGTAAAAGCCGCTTTTCCGGATGATGATGAGTTTCGATCGTCACCGATGAGGTAACTACGTAACCATATTGCATGCACTCTTATTATACTTTAGACAGTGCTTTGGAGGTGTTGAGAATCTCAATCTCAATCACCCCACCCGAAGATGCGCTCCTCATCAGCTTTGCTTGTAGGAGCCGTACTTGCTAGCCAAGCAGTGGCGCAGAATGCAACATACCAAAGCCCTACTGACTCCATCTTGAGATTCGACAATGGAACTTACGGGCCGTCTATTGAAGAAGTACACTATTACTACGACCAATGGCCGATTGGGATCGCAGTCGCTTCCGATGGTCGCATCTTTGCGACTTACACTAGAGGATCCTACGACTACACTCTTGGTGTGGCTGTGAACAAGACTGCCGAGAAGCCGTACCCTTCCGCGGACGTGAACCTCCCAGTCTCGCAGCTCAATACCACCTGGAACGGGATCCCTTTCGGTTCGGGCAATGCGACTGGTCTGATCTCCGTGCAAGCCATCTACATTACATCCAAATCTGCCAAACGTCCGGAGACGCTGTGGGCGATTGATACAGGTCGTCCAACTGTACACAATGGACAGGGAGAGCCATCAATGCCGTATGCTCAGCCTGGAGGACCAAAATTGGTCGCCATCTCTCTTGCCAACGATACAATCTATCAGACTTTCACGTTTCCTGCAGACGTCCACTTTCCAGACTCTTACCTCAACGATCTGCGCTTCGACTTCAACCCGAAGTTGTCCGGTACATCCGGTCAAGGTGTAGCGTATCTTGTGGACAGCTCCAATGAAGGTCGTCCTGGTTTCATCATGATTGATCTTGGCACTGGAGAGTCCTGGCGCCGTCTTACACAAGATGTTTCCGTTCTACGCGGCGAGAACGACGTACCTTCATACCAAGGCAAGCCCTTTTACTTTCGGTCCAAAGGATCGCCCATCTCGTGGCAAAAAGAAGGGCTTGATGGACTTCAAATCTCTCCAGACGGAGAGCGAATGTACTACTCCCCGTTGACAACGAATTACCTCTGGACCGTTCCTACCGCCAATCTTCGGGAGAAAGACACGAATCCACTCGCGGAGATTCAAGCCCGTGGAAACGTCTCCAACCATGGTCAACGTGGTGGAAACGCGAACGGATTTGAAGGTGACAGTAATGGGTTGATCTACCAACTCATGCCGGAACACAACGCGATTTACTATTTTGATCCAAGTGATGGGCTGACGAAGCCATTTGTGAGGGATCCAAGGATGATCTGGCCGGACGGAGCGAGCGTGTCTACTGATGGGTACATCTACATCAACATCAATCAGTAAGTCAAGCATGTGACGATAACCGTGGTGTGATGTTGTAATGAAGAGTGCTAACCTGGATGCAGGCTGCCTTACCAGGCGGATTGGAATGATGGCGTGGATAGCAGGACGTATCCTGGGGCTGTGCTGAGGGCGAAGCTACCAAACGGAGGCAGCAAGATTACGAGTTTGTTCGATGTGTGAGGGCTCGAAGTTGCAGTGATCAGTGATCAAACACATTTGTTGCACCACTTAATATAATGTGTCAATTGAATTGACTCTCAAAAACATGCTCCTATACATGTAGACTTCGTAAACGGCTATCCTCCCCTCCAGATAGATACCTCTTAATATCGTTGAGACCCTTGTACATCATCGGCATACTAAGCCCAAAGCGGCGACTGTCACACGCGAACCCATCATCGCACAGGACAGCAGCAGGCAGGCAGGATAAGCTCATGGACAAGTAAGAGCTTGCTTGCTTGCCTCTCCTCTTCCCCAAACATCAACACATTACCTACCGCAACACCCACCCCCACCTACACCYCCACCATGCAACAGTTCAAAGCCTTCACCAACAGCGTTTCCTCGACCGTCACGCCCTTTGCGACGCGCAGTCAGCAATGGATCAAGGAGCAAACGGGCAACGCGACGGAGAAGACGGAGCTTCCGCACGACTACATTGAGCTCGAACACCGCATCGATGCGCYCAAGGTTACGCATCAGAAACTCCTCGCCGCCACTTCGCAATACACGAATGAAGCCTACGATTACCCACCCAACGTCAAGGAATCCTTTCAAGATTTGGGCAAATCCATCACCGACAAGGTCAATTTATTGAGCAAAGCTGGCACCGCTGCTGAGGCTCAGGCAGCCTTGACTGCTCCTCCGACCGCGAAGCCGCAGCCCAAGACGTTCAGTCATGCTATTGCGAGGGCTTGTTTGAGTKGAAGTCAGGTGAGTTGTATACAATAAAATATCCTTATGGGGATATCGATGAACATGGTACTGATGATGATGATTGTCTTGATGATAGACGATCGCGACTGCCACACCACAAGGTTCCACCGAACCCGACCCACTCGCACAAGGACTTGAGAAGCTTGCCATTTCCTCGGAGAAAGTGGGTGAAGCTCGTCTGGATCAAGACGAGAAGATTCAAGGCAAATTCCTCGCGGGGTGGTCCACAACTCTCAACCAAAGCATCAAATCGGCCGATAAAGCTCGCACAGCTGTCCAGAATGCACGTCTGCAATTGGATGCGGTCAAGTCACGCGGTGGGAACTCGGAGGAACATAACAAGGCGTTGGAGCATGCTGAGGATGTGTTTGTGGAAAAGGTGGACGAGGCGACGAGTGTCATGCGCAATGTCCTCGACACCCCGGAGCCGTTGAGGAATTTGGTCGAGTTGGCCAAGGCGCAGGCCGAGTATCATCAGCGTGCGGCGGATATTTTGGAGGAGGTCGCCAAGAGTGTAGGAGAGTTGCAGATGGAGCAGGAGACGGAGTGGAGGAAGGCGAGGGATGCGTAGGTGTGGAATGATCGTCAAACCGTGATTGATGGATGGATGGATGGATGGACGGAATGGAATTGAGCGTACTTCAGGCCCGGAAATGATGCAGCGAGGTTTGTTTTATTGTGCTTGAAATACTGCTGTATGAGCTAAAGGAGCATTCTCATGCCGTTATGAATGTGGTCCTCGAGATGGACTTCTCTGGTGACTTTCTTACGGATTGCGATTGACTATGACTCCACACCATCCTACAATAAGTCCCGAAACTTCATCCTTAACTCATTTTTTTCCATTCTCCGCATACCACTCCTCCAACGCCTTCCCTGCAACTCGGAAGCCTTCAATCCCCGCCGGCATTCCACAATAGCACGCCGCTTGCAAAATCACTTCTCTAATCTCCTCCTCCGTGGCTCCATTGTTCAATGCACCTTTGACATGAGTAGCCAATTCCGACCCGCGGTTCTGGTTACAGAGCATGGCGATGTTGAGGAACGATCGGGTTTTCAAGGGCAGATTTGGACGAGTCCATATCGATCCCCAGCAGGATTCTGAGACGTACTGTTTTGAGGGCGTCAGAAGGAGGGAGATGATGAAGGGAGGGTACCTAGGGAATACGAACTTCTTGCATGGCTTGGGAAAAAGGTGTTGCGTTTGCGAGGGACTTGTCTACGTATGCTTTCCCGGCCACTTGGTTACGCATTTTGATGCCTTCATTGTAGAGGATTTCATGGGCTTTTTTGATTTCTTCGGGGGTGTAGGTCGATGCCATGGTTGCTGATTTGAAGGGATGTTGGTGTGGTCGGAAGTGTTTTGTTTGGGTGAATCTTTTGAGGGCCAAGGCAATGCGATCGAGGCTAACAGGTTGTGCAAACAGAGACGGGAGGAAGAGAAGAGGGATATGGTGGAGATGGAGATGGATATAACAGTGAGAGCTCTATGTATGTACCTCTAACTTTCCCACCCTCGAGGCCGATCTCGGAAGAGGAGCTACCATGACGGATCCGGTGTTTTGTATTACATTTTGCGGGGAACCTTCCTACTTTCCTCGGATAGTGACTACCCTCAAGAGGGTGGAGTTGATATATGCTATGGAATGGTACGTAAGTGAATTATCAATCCATCGAAAAACGAACGCAACAAACAAACCCCCCAAACATGTCCTTCCTCCCACCAGCATCTCCAAATCAAACCCACGTCACCGTCTCTCCCATCCCAGGCGGCTTCATAACCCTCTCCGACCACTTCTTCGTCCATCCCGCAGAAGAAGGAGCAAAAAGAACAGTCCCCTCCTTAACATTCCTCATCCAACATCCCGGCGGCCGCAATAATAATGCAGTCCAATCAATCGGCAACCCAACCGGAAATGCCAAGCCCATCAACATGATGTTCGACCTAGGCCTCCGCAAAGCACAATCCCGCTACCCAACACACATGCAAAAACACATCGACGGCCGAGCACCTTTCAATCTCGAACCCGGCGTAGCAGCACAACTCCTCACAGGCGGTCTTTCCCCCGCAGAAATAGACCTTGTGATGCTCTCTCACGTCCACTATGACCACCACGGCGACCCTGAAGATTTCCCTCGAGCGCGCTTTCTTCTCGGAAACGGAGCCTTGAAAGTTTTGAAGGAAGGGCTGGGAGGGATAGCGAGTCATCAACACTTCGAACCCGATACGCTGCCTGATGATCGAACGGAGGAATTGCCCGATCCTACTACTACTGGAGATTGGAAACCTTTGGGACCGTTCCCTGCGACTTTGGATTTATTCCGAGATCAAAGTGTCTATGTGATCGATACCCCAGGCCATCTGCCCGGACATCTCAATCTGCTGTGTAGAACCGAGAACAAGTGGATACTACTCTGTGGAGATGCGTTTCATGATCGAAGACTACTTACTGGGGAAAAGGAAATTGGGACTTGGGAGGCTCCTGGTGGAAATGGGAGACTTTGTATTCATTTGGATAGAGAAGCCGCAGAGAAGAGTATTCTCCGACTGCGAGAATTCGATGAGAGAACGGGAGATGCCTGTGAATTGATTGCTGCGCACGAGGAGGTTTGGTGGGAGGAGCATAGACATCTTGCTTTTCCTGGTCGATTGTAGTCTGAAGATAGGTATCGATCAGTAGATTAGGTTAAGCTAGGTAGTTTAAGCTAGGTAGGTCAGGGTAGGGTAGGTTAGGTTAGGTAAGGCTATGCTAAGGTAGTTTCACTCCTGGAGTACGAAATCCACAGAGTGATTTTTGTACAACTCGCTCGAATCCAGTACTTCCCCAGTTGAGCTTCTGATGAAGTCTACTCCCAGACGATTCCGATCCAGAAATTTGACATTCCCATACGAATAACCATCCGCGTACGCGAAAACCATTCCAGTGGCGTTCTCGCCCGGAGGAAGAGCAGCCAACGGTTCGATGTTTCCCGCCCCTCCCATGATCAAATACATCGGCGCCTTGGGGTCATTCAATCCCCTCGGATCCGTAGCATTCCGATACATAGGATCGAATCTCTGCGCGTTGTGAACGTGCCCGAAAATTGCAACGTCAACTCCATACTTGTACATCAACTCCTCAAACGCTTCTTGGCAAGGCCTGCATCTATCTCCTACACTACTGTACCAAGGTCGATGGCCTCCAAGAATAACCCAAGGGGTTACGCTA
This sequence comes from Ramularia collo-cygni, assembly GCF_900074925.1. Classification (NCBI taxonomy): domain Eukaryota; kingdom Fungi; phylum Ascomycota; class Dothideomycetes; order Mycosphaerellales; family Mycosphaerellaceae; genus Ramularia; species Ramularia collo-cygni. The sequence goes on from NW_019716260.1 coordinate 756,065, forward strand.
CGATCTACACTCGCGAGATCGGCTTCGAGGAATGCGAGTTGTTGGTTTGGGGCGCTGAAGTTTCCCGCGTTGTAGAATGATTTTGGTCCATCTGTGGCGCCTGGGTAATCGGTTTCGGTGTTGATCATGACGATATGTGCCATGCCGTATTCGAAGGAGTACCAAAAAGGAGGTACAGCGAGGGATGCGGCTTTCAGGGCTTGAGATTGTGCGGCGGTGGATTGGGAAGTGGAGAGGAAGGCTGTGGGCACTGTCCTGCCGAAACGGTTCATGAAGTCTGTGAAGTTGCTTTGCCCTTCCGGGCATGAATAATTCTTGGCTGGAACTTTATCTTGGCAGTTTGCTTCATGGTTTCCGGGGGAGACCATGTAGGGTTTCCTGCGGGAGATGGGGGATAGTTGGTTGTAGAAGGTCTGTTGGGAGCAAAGAGTCAGTCAAGGAGTGAGAGGGAATGGAAGGTCACAAACTTCTAATATTGCTTCGAAGGCATTCTTTCCATCATGGGCATTGGAGGGTCGATCGCCCCATTGATCTGCGTAAGCGAGATCTCCAGGGTGGAGGACGAACTCGTATTGATCGGCCGTTCGAGCGAGAGCACCGATTGTGGTGTGGTTGAGCTCGGGTTGGATGTCATGGATTGTGTCTCTTTTGGTCGTGTTGTAGCCGTTCTCGCCGTATACCCCGAGGTCGATTACTACGCTCATGTTGAAGGGTGTCTGTTGTCCTACGGAGCGAGGAGAGAGGAACTTCTCTGCTGTGGAATTGGTGGAGTTGATCTTGTACTAGTAGACCGTGCTTGGTTCCAGACCGGTCAAGACCACAGTGTTGAACCATGTTCTGGATGATGGGTATGTGATTGATGAACTGGTCGAGCAGGCATCTTTCAATAGTTGGGTCTCTGATAGACCGTAAGAAACACATGGGTGATCAAGCTTCTCGAACGTGTTCCATCCAACGGACATGGAATTCGGGCCATCGATCGCGAGGCGTTGTTGGGATGGGGTGGTCTTGTCTGCGGGGATTGGTGGAAACTTGACTGCAGCGAGCACCGTTGTAGCCGCCAGCACAGTCAAGGCTTTTGCCAGAGCTGAAAGTGTCGACATGTTGTTCAATCTTGCTTTGCGGGAAGAATAAGCTTCGGAGATTGTCCACGCGTGTAACGTAGCAAAGATGAAGGTGAGTGTGGGCTGTGGATGTTGCAGTGATAACTCTGGTTTGGTGGATGTAATGGACAGAACCAGCAGGGAAGTAAGAACCACCTTTTGCACACCGCTGCTGTCCACAGCGCCTTCCCAACCTGCTTCATTCTGGAAGGTGCATCCACGAATGGTGGCGAACGGGATGGCAGTCGATGCCCGCTCTCATTCACTCGGGATGCCAATCATGACAACCCGAGGCTCCATCATCTTGCGGTGGTCTGTACCTTGCCAACCGATCGACCGATCTAGTACATAAACGTCATCGTGAATAATTTGTGCGCACCGACATATTTCGGTGTGCTACATACTAAAACAAATCGAGGTAAACAAAACAAATGGATGCTAAGCATACCGCAATTTCGAGACGAAATCGAACCTGTCTTTTTTACCTATTTATATATCCTTCGAAATAAATAGAGCGGTATTTCGAAAGGACTACTTCCTTCTTATAGAGGACATTACGCTTACGCTAGATAAGTTTAAACTAGCGAAGAAGCTACTTAGTAATATATAGAACTATATTAAAACCGTCTAACCTAGTAATCGATCGCCTACGCTAAAGGTATACTACTAATATATTAAGAAGAAGCGTTCTACTACTATATACTCGGTAGATAAAGGTAGTACTTCCGTACGGAATAGGAAGGTATTCTTAAAGCCGTTAGAGCTATACTAGGTCTCGTTCTACGTATATATAATACTTAATAAAGATAGCGAACCGGTATTAATTACGCTTAAGTATAGACCTTTTAAGGGCGCTTATAGCTATATACTCGAAGAGTACGACGTACGACGGCTAAACGGCTTTCTAAAAGAGGCGATAAAGGAACGGATAGATAATAGCCCTCGTGCTTCTCGAATAGTAGACGTAATAAAGAAAACGGTAATATTAGTAGTAGGTAGGTTACCTTTTAGTAGGCCTATAATATTAGCCGTTAGTCGCCTTATTATAACCGTAATATACGGTACGTACGAAAGAACGTAGATACGGCGGACTAATAACTCCTTAAGGCGAACGACCGTATAATAGACCTAGAGTAGTACTACTAGCTATTTGCCGTTCCTACTCCGAAGGATAGAGTAAAGCGTAGTATCGTTATTATAATAGCTAAAGGAGTTACTCTATAGAAGGAGTTTAGTATCTTTACTATTATAGATACGACGTACTACGCCCTCGGCCTACCGTAGTATCTTATTAACCTAGTAGTACGTAACGGTAATAGCTCGTTTCGGCCGGTTACTTATATAGTAGTTAAGAGCTAGTATAGTGTAGTTATTATATAAGGGCTCTATACGTTAAGGCTATTATAAGGGCCGTGTAAGAGCCCTTATAATAACAGGATTAATAGAAGTAGCCGGATTAACCAACCTTAGAGAAGGGAGTGTAATGTGACCTTACTACTTAGCGTAGGCTTAGCGTATGCATAACTCCTACGCATAGCGCACATTTAACCTGTAAGAATTAGTCTTATCTCTAATCGAGTAATTACGGGTGTCTAATACATTGCTATATCTTTACCCTTACAGCTATAGGCTAGTAATAACGATAAGGCATCGCTTCTATAGTAGACTATTCCTAATAACTCCGCTAGCGAACAAAACGCTATTCGTATAGCCTTCGGCGATAGCGTAAAGCTACTACTCTACTAGCGATATATTAGCGAGATAATACGGAAGAAGTTCCCTCTAAAGGGTAGATATAAGGCTACGAATAAGGCGCTCTTTAATATAATGCACTACTATAAAACGGATAAGAATATTAAGGCTTAGTTAAAGCTAGCTCTTAACTTACTACTAGCCGGTATAAACGATAGGCTCTATACGTATACGGTTCGCGAATAGTTATTCGAGTACGCATCTATATAGTATACTAAGTTCTGTAAGAACAATCCTCTTCTTATATAGATACGGACCTCTAACTCGGTAGAAGGATAGCATTCTTACTTTAAGAGCGGTAACGAACTTACGAAGCGGAGCTTCTTAATCGCTAGCTACTTGCTTAAAGCCTTTAAAACGGACTAGTAGTAGTATAATAATACGAAGAATAAGAAGCTTAAGAGTAATAAGAAGCTTACGCTCTAGTAGAGGCTCGGCTATCGATAGTTCGAGCTACTTCCTATATATAGATAAGAAAAGCTCGGTAAGTAGTATAAGCTTAGTATTAAGCGATACGAATTACTAACTCTATAATGTAAATATATAGAGTTAGGGTAGGCTCGGATAGTTAGGGTAATTACATAGTATAAGGAATGCTAAGTAGATATAAAGGATACTCCGATATTAATCGAATAGTAATTCTTATCCTTCCTCCCTCTCTCTCTTCTCCTTCTTATTTTCTTCTTCGAGGAGTAGTCGCTCTCCCTCCGGTTCGGTTAGGGAGAAGATACCTTTAACCCTAAGTTCCCCGGAGGTCCGCGAGAGGACCGTATAGTAACCGTAAGGGGTCCGTAGGGTATATCCTAGGACTTTTAGGTAGAATACCGTAGGAGGTCCGTAAGGGGTACGCGATAGGGGTAGGGGCGGAGCCCTACCGCCTATTATTATAATACTCCTCCCTTCTAGGCTACTATCCCTAGTAGCAATCTAAGGATTTATCGTAGTAGAGTAGTAGGGTGCCCGCTAGAGGTTCGTCGTCGGTACGGTTATTATTATAGGAGCGTTAGTAACTTATTATAATTTTCGTACGCGCTCCGTAACCTTTCTATATTACTAATACTACGCTCTTCTACTAACTTAGACGTACTAGCCTATACGCCTTTTATATACTCCGCTCCCCTTAGCCTTCCCGGCCCTTTAGAACCTACTATAACGATCCTTAACTCCTACTATAAGGCGTCCGTAAGGCCCTAATATAGGCGGCCTATATACCCTCGGCGTAGTACCGAAATACTTCTCTAGAAAGAATCGAGAAACGGAGTATATCTAGGTAGCCCTAGATATAAGTAAAGATACGCCGTAGACGTATCCGTGTTACTTCTAGTATAATAAATCGCTCGCTACGCTATTATACCGTTATAAGTAGCTATATAGTAAGGCGTACGCGCGTTATATAAAGAATAAGCGCGGAGCTTATATTATAGTAGATATACTCCTACCGTGCGGTCTCGCTACGGTACTAACGCGGTTATAGGTTTTTATATATCTTTAAGGTCGCGTTAACGTACTTGTTATGCTCGCGGACGTATACCGCGCTAAGCTCGCTCGCGTAGAGGAGGGTTTACCGAAAGGCCTCTCTAAACACCGTTAAAAGAAGTAGATAACTCGGGAGGTCCGTAGTAACGAAGCGGCCGTTACCGCCGGTATAGAGCTAATACTAGCTTAACTCTCGTATAACTATACACTCCGCGAGTAAGAAATAGAGGCGGCTCGTATAGGAGAAGATGTCCGATAGTAGTAGACCCGTCGTCCTACCTTTAACTTCGATATAACGAAGAGGATTACTAAGCGGGACCGTATACGTCTCGGTATATATAGTACCTAGCGTCCTAGGCTATATATATATAGCCCTATAGCTATAAGTATAAAGTACACCGTAAGGTGTCCGTAAGGTAATTACTAATTCTTCTATAGTAAACTACTCTTCTAATACGCCGCTATTTCTTAGGCACCCCTTCGGACCGTAACGTAGGCGGAGTCTCTATTACTTTTAGCTTAAAGGCCTAACCCGCTTCCGTAACGAAGTCGGGAAAGCGCCCTAGGGAGCCCTTACTACTACTACGCCGCGATCTCCTTAAGAATAGACGCGCGGCTTTAAACGAGGATCTAGAGAAGCTATCTCCTAAGCGCTTTTATAGTAAAGCTACCGTACCCGTAGCGGCGCTAGTTCTTCTCCCTACCGGTACTCCCGGTAGTAGGAACCGCGTATCTTTCTACGGGGTGTCCGTAAACTTCTTATTATCGGAGAGTAGCGAGAGTAGGGGTAAAACCCTAGCTAAGCGAAGTAAGAAGTCTATAACGGTAAAATATAAAAAGACGAGCTAACGTAAGGGCACGCCTACCCGGGGGAAGACCCTAAATATAAATAAGTATTAAAACCTAATAGGTTTAGAAAGGGAAGAGAGCTTAGAGTAGAATCCACTCTAAGGTAATTCCCTAGTTAGGTAATTAGGATGCTAAGGCTAAAGGCACACACTTATTCTTAATATTTAGTTCTTAAGATAATTAATTTAATTAATATACTTGTTTAGTTCCTACTTTAAGTGCTATACACCTTATAATAAATTAGTTTAAGATTAGAGTCTCTTATCTTACTCTTTACCGCTATATCCTACTACCTCCCTAGCTACTAGTTTTAGATTTTTAGTTAGACAATTTTAATAATAAGCGCCTTAATAATAAGGCGATTCCCTTCTCGCTCGCCTCTACTACTCGTAATAACTCCGAGGAGGAGTATTCTCTATTATTAAGTAGTAATCCGATAGATACTAGTAAGGACGGCGAACCTAAGGCCTATAAGGTGTCCTCTAATGCCTTATCGGATATAGATAAGGTTATAGACCTCGATAATATCGACTAGGTCGCTAAGTCTTCCCGCCGTAAGGGCCGTAAGGGGGCCGCGAAGGTTACTACTACCGAGAAGGCTAAGAAGGCTAAGAAGACGAAGAAGACTAAGAAGGTTAAGAAGAGTAAACGTAATAATAAGTCTAATGCTAGCGCGCTAACTAAGGCTAAGAACGAGGACGAGGCGGAGTAAGCCTCTAATATTAAATCCGTAAGCGGTATAGGTACGCCGTTCTCTAGTCGTCTTCCTTCGTTAGATCGGCTCGGTGCCGATCCTTTCCTCGAGACGCCTACTCGTAATCCGTAAGCGGACCGTAACGCTATCTTTTTAGATAATGCTCGTAGAATCGCTACTAGAGATTATAGCGAGGAGCACCTATTATTTTAAGATTAGGTCGACTTCTAGGTAGATAAGTTTAATAGGCGCTTTAAGTAGTATAGCTATAGGACATTCCCTATCCCCCGGGAGAATAAGGCTTAGGCACGCTTAGTATCGTACGAGGCGGTTTATACTCGTAAGCTCCTTCTCGAGGAGCTCTTTAAGGATACCGCTTATATAGACGTAGCCGAGGAGGCCCTACGAATTAATAGTATAACCGGAGATAGTACCCGCTTAGAGATCCTAGAGCTATAGGGGCTCGTTACTCCTACTTACCGCGACGTTATACCTAAGCTAAAGGATATACGCCGCGAATTATAGAAACTTAAAGCTACTAACGCTAGTCCGCCCCGTATAGGCCCTCTCTTTCCTAGACCTACTACTAGTAAGGAGTACGCTAAGGTTCCCCGGCGCTTCCGGGATCTACCGCTCCGAGAAGTCGGGTAGTCGTCGCCGCCTCCTAGTATAGTAAGACCTAATAAGTCTTCCGCTCCTACTATAGGAGCTCTTCCTACGCTATCTTTATTCCGTAACCTAGTTAGCTTAATAGCTAAGGCCGGTCTTAGTACTACCGGAGTAATATTCGCTCGTAGATTTATAGGCTAATTATCTTAGGCCGTAAGGGGTCCGTAAAGTCCTATCTTTTTCTTTCTTATTTATAGGGAACGTCGACTCTACTTCGACGTTAAGACCCGTTAGGCGCCCTAAGGGACTGTTTTTTATACTATAAGTAGTAGGCTGCCTATTAGCGATACTCTATATAATTAAGTTTAGAGCGAAATAAAATTAGTTTATACTATCTTCGCGTACTACGCTTTCGTAGAGGTTAGCTTCCCTTTTCTCGGATATCTCGCTATTCCTATAGGAGCTTATCTACGTTCTTAAAGTTCTCTTAGGGTTCCTATATATCCTACTCCTTATCGTAGTCTTTCTAACGTAGTAGGTATTCTTTGCTACCTTTCCGCGTCCTCTTCGTAACGATCTTCTCGACTTCTTATATCTACGAGCTATCCTTAGCTCGTTCTAACTCTAGTATAGCGATGTTCGTTATACTTGCGTTAGGTTTATAGTAATAGGGACGGAGGAGCGATATATAAAAGACGTCGTAGATGCGACTATATTACGATAGAAGGTAAAGTCGATAAGCTTATTTACCGACTTTCGCCTAAACCCGAAAAGGTCCTATAAATCGGAGGGTAAGCTTCTTACTTAGCTATCGTACCTTTAAGTTCTTTACGTTTAAGAGTACGAGAGCTCCTTCCTCGAAGCTATAATCTTCGTACTTTTTGTTATATACTCGCTATTACTAACTTTATACTTTCCGTAGGCGGTCCGTAGCGGCTTCTTAAATTATCTTAATTCTCTTTATTCTCTCCGTAGCTACCGGCGCCTCCCCTTTATAATATATGTCCTTATATATCTCGGACTATCTAGGGTACTTACCGTATACGAAAAGGAACGGTAAAACTCTAGTACTAGAGTATGTGCTTACTCTATATATCCTAGTTATTATTATAGAATGCTCTAAGGTATATTTCTAGAGTCTAGTTCTACCTTTCTATTTGCCTATCCGTTTACGGATAGTATACGGTGCTTAGCCTTCTCTTTATTTAATACTGATAGTATACTTCCTTCTAGAATGTAGAGGTAAATATCGTTCCTCTTTTACTTACGATACTATACGGTAAACCGAACCGCGTTCCTACTAAATAAAGGAACACCCCCGCGAAGTCCTTTATAGACTAGGTTTCCTTCGCTAGGATATATAAGGCTATTTTAGACAGCCTATCTACGATAATAAGAATTAAGTCGTAAATATTATTATTTATCTTCGATAGAGGAAGCTTTATAATAAAGTTAAGGCTTACTTCCTCCTATACTTCGCTTAGAATAGGAAGGGATATAAGGTAGCCGAAAGGCTTTATCCTTAGAGATTTAATATATTAGTATATCGGATAGCACTTTACGAAGTACTTTACGTCCGCTACTATTTCTAGCTAGTATAGAGATCGATAGATAAGACTAATTGTTTTCTCCGCTCCGTAATGTCCTACGAGCTTAGAGTTATAGTTTTCGGTTATAATCTCCTAGCGGACTGTAGGCTTATTCGGAATATATAATCGACCGTTATAACGGAGTAAGCCTTTCTCGTTAAATACCTACGAAGTAGGCTTCCTGCTTTTACTTCGCGTCTTATCGCTACTTTACTATATTCTCCGGTCCGATACGAATATGTCTTTCCGCTATAGCGAGGAGATTAGTTCTACGAACGTTTCCGAAGCGTCGCTAGAGGTAGTTTTGCTTATTAATAGTATACGCACTACCGAGCGTAGTACGTACTATATACATTTAATAGCGCTAGTAGTTAGAGAGGGATATATAGCCTCGCTACTAGTATCCGAACTGCTTTTAACTAAGCTTTCTTTATCTAAGTCGGATACTATAAGGGGTCCGTAGGGTGTTTAGTTTTAGATCTTAGTTACTCCTACCTTTTCTTTTCTAGTAGACGATATCTCGTCGCTCGTAGTTCTCTTCTTACTACTACTTGTCTTAACCCGGGTAAAGGTAATACGTACTACTTACGGTATTAGCCCTTCTTTAGCTAAGCGGAGTTTATGCTAGAGGGTTAGTAAGAGATTGTTAATAGCAGCGTTCTCGGTCTAGAAGTCTAGCCTTCTTAACGGGCCGTCTGCTAGGTTAGTCTTCCTAGAGTAATAGTATATTCTAAAGTTAAACCCTCCGAGGAATATAGCCTATCGTACTTATCTTAGATTTAGTTTCTAGACGGTCTAGATCCCCTTAAGGTTATTATAGTCTATATAAACCTATAAGGCTTCGGACAGGCTACTAAAGTAGTATCGCTATATCTTAAAGGAGTAGATAGTAGCTAAGAGTTTTTAGTTATATATCTGCTAGTTTTATTTAGCATCTTATATTTTATAAGATATAAAGGCTACTAGATACTACTTATCGTCGAAGAGCTACGAGAGGATGCCTAATATTCCGAATTATAAGGCATCGGTCTCGAGCCGTATAGGCTTCGTAGGGTTAAAGTAGTATAGTACTAGAGCTAAGGTAAATAACCTTTTTAGCTTCTCGAATGCTTTTTATACTTTATCTGTCTATTAGAAAGACTAACTACCTTTTAGAAAGTCGGCTATCGCCGCTATTTCCCTCGCGTATACGGGTACGAAACGTCGATAGAAGTTAGCGAACCCTAGAAAGGTTTAGAGCTCGACTAAAGTCTTTAGTAGTAGCTATTCTAATATAGTATAGATCTTTGCTAGGTTAGTCTTAATACCGTCTCTACTAGCGATAAATCCTAGGAAGTAGACTTCGGATTATACGAAGGAACACTTTTTTAGACTATAGAAGAGTTCTGCTTATTAAAGCCGGTCTAATACTAAGCGGACCGTAGCCTAATATTCCTTAATATCCTTACTATAGGTGTAGACGAGGATATCGTCGAGATATACTACGTAGATATTATCTAACAATCCTACTAATGCTCGGTTTATATACGCTTAGAACGTTACCGGCGTATTAGTTAGGCCGAAGGGTATAACTTTATATTCGAAGTGCCTATACCTAGTACGGAACGCCGTCTTCTATTTATCGCCTTCGCGGATGCGGATACGATAGTACGTATCCTTAAGATCTATAGTCGTAAAGTAGTAGGCTCCTATTAGGCGATTAAGAGTCTCGTTAATTAAAGGGAGTGCTCTACGGTCCTTTATAGTAACTACATTTAGAGCGCGATAGTCGACGTATAAGCGTAGACCTCCGTCTTTTTTAGGTATAAATAGTAGCGGTACCCCTACGGGACTTACGCTATATTAGATGCGACTATTAGCGAGTTCCTCTCTAATGTATTTACGTAGTACCTCTAGTTCTCTTATAGAGAGGTTATATAGTAGTCTATATAGGGGTTCCTTATCCCCGATTAACTCGATAGTATAGTCGGTAGATCGGAAGGATAGCAAGATCTTTATAGAGTCCCTATTAAATATATCTTTATATAACTCTAGAGCTTTAGGTATCCTATTAACTATTATCTCGAAACTCCCTTAAGAGGTAACGACGTAAACTCGAATACCCTACGGAGTAGGTACGGTACTTATAATACGAAGCTACCCGACGAAGTATATCTTTAACTTATCCGTCCTAGACTCGCGCTTTAAACGCTTTAGAGAGATACGTTCTATAGTACTTATAAGAGTACTATACCTCTAAGTCCCTAGCTAATTTTAGATGTCGATACTAAGGGTTTTAAGGGTATGTCTGCCTAAGAGAATATCGGTATTACTTAAGTCGACGCCGTATATTAGGATATTATATATTCTCTATATACTATTATTATCCGTAAGGTTAAGCTTAACCTCGTATACACTATAATAGTGTATGCTTTAGTTCTCTAACTATTTTAAGTAAGGGAGTTATGCCTCCTTCCTTAGTAGTTCTTACTAGACGGCAAGTTTTTAGTTAATTATCGTAACTATAGCTCCCGTATCTAATATACACGCAACCTTAAAGGATTGTTTGTCTTTCTTTAGGTGTCCGTACCTCCGGATAGTCTCCTCGGATTCTACCGTAAGCGGACCTTCGTATAGTTACTTAGGCTTTATCGCTATTAAAGATTTAGCGACGAAGCCTAGGCTTTCCCCGAACCTACGGGGTTCTTATTAGGGTTTCTATCCTTCTTTAGAAGGGTATAGGTGTTTATATAATAGCTGTTAAAACCTAATAGGTTTAGAAAGGAAAGAGAGCTTAGAGTAGAATCTACTCTAAGGTAATTCCCTAGTTAGGTAATTAGGATGCTACGGCTAAAGGCACACACTTATTCTTAATATTTAGTTCTTAAGATAATTAATTTAATTAACACACTTGTTTAGTTCCTACTTTAAGTGCTATGCACCTTGTAATAAATTAGTTTAAGATTAGAGTCTCTTATCTTACCCTTTGCCGCTGCATCCTACTACCTCCCTAGCTACTAGTTTTGGATTTTTAGTTAGACAATTTTAATAGGTTATAAGCCCGGGTTTTGCTAAACTAAAGGAAAGAACTTTAACCTTAAAGTAGTAAAGGTAATTCCTACCTTATACTAGTATATAGAAAAGGGGAAAGAGGATTTTAGATCCTCCTATACTGCCTTATAAGAGATACTAAGGATTAGTATATAGATAAGCTAGGAAGAAAATCTAAAAGGATAAGGGTCTAAAGCTATAAAACAGTTAAGGCCTGTTTATTAAAGCCTATACTAATATACCTTCTCCTCCCCTACTACTAAAAGCCTTAGTAGGACTAAGCTAAATAAAAGAAAAATTTTTATTTTATAAAGATAGAGGATAATAAGGATATAACCTCCTAAGCTAGGATTCTAATCCTAGGAAGGGAGAACTAGAAGAGATAGTTTAATCTCTAGAAAGACAATCTAGAAGGGAAAGGTGTCTTTAATGCTATTAAGTTAATAATAATAGTTAATAAAGGAAAGATTACTATATAGCTAAAGAAAGACTAGCTAGGAATTATAGTATAAGATTTAAGCTTTAGTAAGAGCAATACAAAATACAAATATAAACTAAGATTAAGAATTAGTTTAGATAATATAAATAAGCTCTAAGCTAATTTAGCTTTACCCTATACTACTAAGATGTAGATCTTTCTACTTTTAAAATATAGCAAGGTTCTAACTGCTTATATAATAGTTATAGTTATAGTTTAGGAATTTATTAATTTTAGAATAATAGATAATAATTTAGTTAGATTAGCCTAGAGTAAAATTAGTTAGATAGCTAAAAGAATTGCAGAAGTTAATCTAAAGGAGGCTTACTATAAAGACCCTTATAGGAAAGCTAGGATCCTCCTCTTAGCCCTTCTACTAAGATTTAAGGTAACTAAGAATACTATTATAGCCTAACTACTTCTTAAAGGAGATTATAAATAGATTCTTTTAATCCTAGAATTATAAGAGGCTAGGGATAATTCCTTAGAGATTATAATAGCTATATTTAACCTTATCTATTTCCTATATAAAGGAAAATATAGGATTAAAAAATGTCTAGACCTTTAAAAGGCCTAAAAGGCAATTAGATCTCTATCTTAAGGCAATACTTACTAGTAATTAAATACTAATAGGCTAAGACAGGTCTAGAGATCTAATAAGAAATTTTCTAAAAAGCCTTAAGAGTGTTGAATATTAGTCGGAGGTTCGCAGAATTTTAGGGGTGGAGTATAAGAGTATCTTGATCTTTAACTAGCTTACTGTCTCCGACAGGCAGTACTTAAAAGTAGGAACTAATGTGTTAATTAAGTTGATTATCTAGAGATGTATCTCCATCTCCTAAGAAGAGATTTTACCCTATATAGAGTTATATAACCTTATAGCTATATAGCTCTCTGTTATGTTAGATGTATAGCTATTCCATAACTGCACTTTCTAACAAAGAGCTAAGAAAAGATTCTCTAGAAGATCTAAGAAAGGTAGTTAATTCTATTATTAAGGAGATAAGAAAAGTTAGAAGAATATCTAGAGAGAGAGCTTATTAAGCTAAGGATATTACTAACTTAGAAGTATTATCTTCCTACCTATTAGATAAAGAGGAAGTAGATAAAATTGCCTACTCCTTAATTAATGCAAAAGGTAAGTTATTATCTTAAAAATAGCTTCTTAATTCCTATGTATTAGCCTATATAACTAACTAGCTACAACTTTTTAGATCTATAAAACCTCTTTCTAAAAGGAGGTAGATTAAGGTTAGAGGAGGTTACCTTTAGGGAAGTTATATAGGGGAGGCTCTAATAGAAGGAAAAAATAGAGAAAAAGTTTTACTTAAAAATACTTATAAGGGTAAAGATGTAGCAATGTATTAGACACCCGTAATCACTCGATTAGAGATAAGACTAATTCTTGTAGGTTGAATGTGCGCTGTGCGCAGGAGTTATGCATGCGCTAAGCCTGCGCTAAGCAGTTAGGTTATATTGTACTCCCTTCTCTAAGGTTAGTTAATCCAGCTACCTCTATTAATCCTATTATTGTAAGGGCTCTTATACGGCCCTTACAATTACCTCCTTCCCCCTATACGAACTGGCCTTAGTTCGTAGTCTTAGGAAATAGAGGCGCGCGCGCATCGTATGCGTCGCGCTCGGGGTCCGTAGACTCTATATAGTAAAGTGCCTATTTTCTAAGCAATCTTCGGGCTATTTACATAAAAGCCGGCTAGTCAAACTAGCTATATAGGATGTAGCCGCTTTCGGAACTTCATCCTCCTTCTAGTAGGCTAAATGCCGTACTAAGAAGGGCGAGGGTTTAATTCCCTTAATAACCGCTACTCGATAAGAGGGTTAATAAGTCCCCTACTACGCGGCGTATGCGTTACCGCTGCTATCCGCAAGGGTCTTATATCTGCAGATCTCTAAGTAGGTTGTTTACTAAGTAACATACCCTAGTAACTACCTCTTATTAACATTCTTTCTGCCTTATAGATTTCTCTTCTAAACATCCACTCTTTATTATGCCGCTACGTACTCCCCGTAAGCGTAGCGCACCCGACCCGCCGGCGACCCCCGCTTAAGCGTCGGTAAGTAAGCGCCGCGCCGTCGAGGTACCTACGGCCTATCGCCGCTATACGCGGTTAGTACACCTTCGTATTAGCTATCGCTATAACGCCGTCTTTAGCTCGTTTAAGCGCAAGTGCGACTACTATAAGTAAGTGACGCTTATTCGAGACGCCTGCTCCTCTCTTACGTAGCGCTAACTTCCCTTAAAGGAACAATTATTATAAGTGTAAACCCGTGCCGGTAGCGATGCGCCTGCGCTACGACAGCGTTATAGCTACGGCCTACGAGCTTAATCTAGTAGATGCTACTATGTAGAAGGGCAGTTAGGAGGAAGCGGCTTATAAGGCGGCGGTAAACACCTTTAGTATTAAGTTAGATGCTTGGATCCGTGTTAACGAGCCTACCTCGGGTATGCGGCGCATAAGCAGCGTAGTCGAGGCGCCTAATCTTACTCGCTTAACGAACAATCTTRTAGCTATTACTTAAGTCGGTCGTGTCGTAAGTGTCTCGCCTACTCCTCGCATGCGTCTATAATGCTAACCGTCTATGTAGTAGTTAGAGATAATAGGGTAGTCTACTAATGCCTTCGATACTACCTTAGCTAGAAACGAGCTATTCGAGGAGTCGGAGGCGGAGGAAAATAAGTTTGAGTAGAGTGCTTAGCGCGTTCTCTAGGCTTGCGTAGCGCATACGCCTATCTTGTAGTATAGTCTATAAAGTGATCCCCTTTAGGTCT
>NW_019716260.1:771425-774861 GCF_900074925.1 Ramularia collo-cygni
CTTAAGCGTCTAATTAGCTTTCTTAGTCTGTCTATCCGTCTAAGGGTAGAAGGCTATACTTAGCTTGCGCTTTATATGCGCTTCGTAGCAGAAGTCAGACTAGTATTAGCTAGTAAAAACCGAGCCTCTGTTACTAATAATGCCTACTAGCACGCCGTATTTACAAACTACGTAACATATAAAGATATCCGCTAGCTCTACTATATTACATTACTTAGTAGTAGGGATAAACAAAGCTATCTTACTATAGCGGTCGACGATTACGAGCACCGTAGTATAGACGCTATCTCCGCGCTTACTAGGAGGTAGGTCCGTAATAAAGTCYATACTAATTTCTTACTATGCTCGATCCGGYATAGGTAATAGAACTATTGCTCCGTAGGGGCGGTAGTGCCGCGCCTTGCTTACGAGGCACATGTAGCACCCCTTAATATACTCTACGACATTAGTAGCTATGCGTAGCTAGTAGTACTTTCGCTAAAGTAACTCGAGCGTCTTTGCCTTCCTAAAGTGTCCGGCGAGAGCGTTATCGTAGTGTATACGCATTAGTTGCGCACGTAAAGCGTGGTCTTTCGGAATATATAGGGCATCGCCGTAGAACAATATTCTATCCTTAATAATATAGCCTTCGTACTCGCCCTTCTCCCTAGCCGCGTCGCGTATACTCGAAGCATCCGCGTCTACGTTTACTAGTACTTTAGCGTAACCGAGTATTAGGTCTAGAATATTTCTAAGGGCTAAGTCTATAGCTACTAGGACGGCTATAACACGCCTAGGTAGCGAAAGCTCGCCGTATACTCTAGTAGGTAGTAATCCCTCGYACTTAATCGCGTAGTATATAGCTCTTACTCTTCTAATAGAGGGCTCTAGCTCGCTTCGAAGAGCTTTATTAGATTGCTAGTTCTAAAGTTTACTTTATAGTATAGGTAATAGCATGCTTATATGCTAAGACGACTCCGTCGTACTCGTTTCGTAGTCGCTACGCCTACTCGGACTATCCGTAGGGTTCTTTGTCCCTACGCGATATTCGATAGTAAAGTCGAAAGGCGCTAATTAAACCGCCTATTATAGCTGTCGACCGACTAACTATTTTATCGTTATAAAAGCTTTAAGGTTAGTATAGTCGACGATTACTTAAATCGCATACGTAGCGCTATCGAGGTACGGGCGCTACTACTTAAACGTACTTACTACTATAAGTAGCTCTTTATCGTAGGTCTCGTAATTATATTCGGCCGAAATTATCTTCCGTAACTAGAAAGTAATAGGATACTACTATTTGTCCTTAAACTACTATAAGAGGATGCCCGTAAGCGCGAAGTCCGATACGTCGGTTTCGACTCGTAGGCGAAGCGTAGGGTTATAGTGCCKTAGTAGTAGGGCTAACTAAAARGCTTCYTTAAGCTAGCTTAGCGCATTCTCTTCGYTAGCGCCCTAAGGGATCTTCCCTAGCTTYCTRCCTTTAATAGCTCCCTTCGATAGGTCGGTTAAGGGCCTTATAATGCGTAAGTACTACTAAATGAACCGCCTATAGAAGTTAGTAAATCTAAGGAGTGCTTATATATCCTTAAGGGTTTCTGGCCGAGGCTACTCGGCGACTGCGTCTACCCTACGTAGGTCTATCGTAACGCCTTGCGTAGTAACTACGAAGCCGAGAAAATCGACTAAATCTTAGAAGAAACTACACTTCTTAAAGTTGTAGTAAAGTTGGAACTTCCTTAGCCTATCGAGTACGGCGTATACGTCACGCTAGTATTACGCTCGGTCTTTACTATAGATAAGAATGTTATCTAAGTAAACGACGTAGATTACATCGACTAGCCCCGATAAGGCTCGGTTAATGTATCCTTAAAAAGTCGCTAGTGCGTTATATAGTCTAAAAGGCATAACCTTATATTAGAAGTGTCCGTAACGCGTACGAAACGCAGTCTTCTAGCGATCGCTAGCCTTAATCTTAATGCGATAATACGTAGCCGAGAGGTCTAAGCTAGTAAAGAATGCGTTGCCCCTAAGTCGATTAAGCGTCTCGCTAATTAAGGGAAGTAGATAGCGGTTCTTAATCGTAATTTCGTTTAAGCCGCGATAGTCTATATATAAGCGTAGTAAGCTATCCTTTTTCGGAACGAAYAGRATAGGCGYACCCGCCTCGCTTTCGCTAAGCTCGATCTAATCGTTCTTAGTCGCTTTAGTAATATACTCCTATAGCTGTACTAGCTCTTTCGGAGACTAATAATRGAGAGGTTTAAAGGGCGGCTTCTTGCCTAGCTCTAAATCGATAGCGTGCTCCACGTCGTCGGGGAGCTTACGCCTCGCCTTATCCGTAGGAAAGAACAYATYRTAATATGCCTTAAACTCCTCCGGAAGTTCGGRCMKGCTAAGGATTTCGCTAGTGCGTAATACGCTTACTACGAGAACCCTTACGTGCTTGCCCTACATTTTACGGTAAAACTCCTATAGATTAATAACCTTAATTCGGCTAGAGCTTRGTTTGCTAAAGCGCCACGCATCCGTAGCGTTATCGACGATTATACGTTATATACGTCGCTAGGGGCGGCCTAATATTAGTTCGGGCTTCGGAGTTTCGTATATATAGAAGGTTGCTTCTGTTATTCGTTCGACTCCTTCCGAGTCTACGATACGTAGGCGTATAACGTGCGCTCCGTAGTAGTAACCTAGTTCTCCGGTAAAGGAGGATGTAGATAGTAATAGCGCATCTACTCTCGCTAGTAAGCCGGCTCGAAGCACGAACTCTCTCGATATAACGTTAATATCGGCTATATCGTCTAGCAGATAGTCGACCTGCATTAGTCCTACCTTCGTTTCGACTACGCCGCGCTAGTAGCGCGCTAGGTGCATGTCGACCTTACTTAATAGCTTTAGACTTAGAGTTTAAGCTTTTTCTCGGAGTCCTTTACTTTTCCCGTAACGACTACGGTAACCTTGCTCCGCGTATTACTCGGCCCTTAGCCTTCTACGCCGCCGCCTTTAGCCTAATATGTCTTATTAGCATAGCCGGTACGGCTATAGTTAGAGCACTTTAGGTCTGAATTAGCGCCTTCTTTACGCTTACGTAAAGGCTGCTCGCTACTACGGTTAGACTTAGGTTTACGTTCCTTATTACGATTATAGGTATTCTTGCGTAGTCTGCTGCTACTACGGTTATAGTCCTAAGACTTATAATTGCCGCGCTTAGTACCCGTAAGCTATACGCTCGTACYCTTATCGGCTGCTTTAATGCGCCTTACTAGCGCTACTATCTCTACCCTTATTATAGGTATAGAGTGTGACTTAATAATCTCCTAACGGAGAGCTAGTCTTAGCTTAGCGAGGAACTAACGCACGAGCTACGCTTACGTGTAGTCTAGTTAACTCTCTAGCACTTCTAGTTTAAGGGCGAATTGCTTTACCGTTTAATCCTAGCTCTATCGAACCCTTT
>NW_019716260.1:775826-778470 GCF_900074925.1 Ramularia collo-cygni
AAAATATATAATAGTATACCTGTTATTTCCTCTATTTCTATAGCCCTCCTAGAGAGGGCCTTTTTAACTTTTAAAAAAGAACTAATAAGTTAGTAGGAGTAAACTCTAGTTAAGCAATACTTCTATACTACTAAAAATTAGTAGGAGCTATAGTATAGAAGACTTAGTTATTTTAGAAAGAACTTCCTAAAGAATATCTATAAGGTTATAAACCTTAAGGAAATTCCTATACCGGAAAATTATAATAAGGTATATAGAGTCTATACCCTTATAAAAATAAAGAAGTAGAAGGGAAAAGTTTTAGAGAGAAAATCCTAAGTATTAGAACTAGTTTTTCTTAATATTTATAGCCTACTTCCTAAGTTAAGATAAGGATTTAAGTACTAGCTTAAAATTATTAATAATTTCTCTAGAAAGAAATAGGGATATCTTTTAGTAAGAAGAGATAATACTCTAACTACTTTAAAGTAATAAAAGATCTAGGTTAAGAGAAAAACATCTATAAAACTAAGGACAACTAGATTAGATAATATACCTAAACTAATTAGCTTGCTAAAGTAGTAGAAGAAGGACTTAGGAATCTACCTAGACCTAACTAATTAATTTAACTCTCTTTAGAATAGGGTTATAGAAAGATCTATCTAAATTTTAGAAGATATAATTAGGGCAATAATTAAGGAGTCTAGAATACTAATCGATTTCTAGCTAGAAGTACTTTCTGCCTAATATAAAATTAGGAATAGACTTCTAAATAGACTAGTTATAGAAGACTTTCCTCTCTTACCTAAGGAAGTATTTAGTAGAGTAAAACCTTTAGTATACTATCTTAGGATATAGGGTTATTAAGCTATTATATATATAGATCTAAGATCTTAGCTATAATAGGCAAGATTAGACAAACTTATAAATAGAGGCAAGGATGCTATATTTATTAGATATATTAAGGGAACCTCTAAGTTATAGCTCTTTTAGGATCTAGATATAAGAGCTATAAAATAGCACTTTAATATAATCTTCTTTAAAGATAAGAAAGGAGGAGATTTTAATCTAAAATTTTAATTAAGATATTAGCTTTTATAAGCACCTTAGAGAAAGCCACTTAGGAGACTATTAAAGCTTATAGAAATTCTATTAATTAGGCCTAAACTAAAGTAGAAGGAAAYTAAGGAAAAAGCCCTAGAAGTTTTAGAAAACCTATTTAAGGCATTTATTTAAGTTCCTTTACCTCTAAAGGATGCTTATAAATATATTAAGTTCCTATCTAAGACTTTACTAAGCCTATAGCTAGTCTAAGAAGAATTTTCCTATATAGAAACTAAAGGGAAAAAGAGATCTAGAGAGGACGACTTAGACTCTAAAGGCCCTAAATCTAAGAGAGAAAGAATTCTTTAAGCTATAGCTATAATTATTAGTATAATAGAATAGCCTAAGGAAATAGTAGCTAAAGTTTGCTAAATTGCTTTAGAATTCTAGCTAAAGGAAATAAAGGAAGAAATCTATAAAACTACTTTCTCTGCTATTTTAAAAGGGATTATATTTAAGTAGGATATTCCTATCTTATAAAGCTATAAAGAAGTAGTAGGAGATAAGGAATAGGGAAACCTATAGAAGGAAGCTATTAAAAAGGAATTAAATTCTCTAGGAAGTAATTATATATAAAAAGAAACTATTACTCTAAAAGATATAAACCTTATAAGTTCTAAGTAGGTATTTATAGTTAAGAGACTAGTAAGTAGTCTACTTAATAAGCTAAAAGTAAGGCTTATTATAAGAGGATTTTCCTAAAAGTATAGAGTTAATTTTAAGGAGACATTTGCTCTAATAGTTAGATATAAGACTCTTAGGACCTCCCTAGTAGTAGTCTATAAGAATAACCTTAAACTATACCTAGTAGATATAGATAGTGCATTTATAAATAGTTACCTAAAGGAGGATATCTTTATAGTAGTACCTAAAGGAGTTAATATTGCCCTTAAATATATTTTAAAGATTCTAAGAAGCCTATATAGACTTAAGTAAGTAGTAAAAGACTAGAATTAACTCTATATCTTAAAGCTCCTTAATCTTAGATTTATTTAGTCTAAGGTAGATCTATACCTTATATACTATTATAGGAAAGAACTTATAGTTATAACTTATATAGATAATATTCTAATTACTAGAAGATTAATAGATTCTATAAACTAGTTTAAGAAAAGTTTTAGAAAGATCTTTAATATTAAGGATCTTAGGGAACTATTAAGGATCCTAGGGATAAATATAACTAGAGATAGGAAATATAGAACTCTAAAACTTAACTAAGAATACTATATCCTTAAGAGCCTTTAGAAACTTAGAATAGATATAAAGTTATTAAAGCTAACTCTCTTACTAATAGATAGTTATAAGGGACTAGAAAAATCTAGCCTAGATAATAAAAGATATAGTAGGGAAGAGTACTAAATAACAATTAGAACTTAGATATAGCCTATAATTATTATAAGGCTAGATATTACATTTGCTATTAGAAAGCTAAGCTTTTTTTCTAGTAATCCTTCTAAGAAACATATAAGAGCCCTAAAGAAAGTCTTAAGATACCTTAGGTTAAACCTAGATCTTAGAATTACCTTTTTAAGGGATAAACTAGGATTCCTAACTAGATACT
>NW_019716260.1:780550-816495 GCF_900074925.1 Ramularia collo-cygni
TATATTCTATATATTCGTCGTAGTATCTAGCGTCTCCGAATCGGCGGTAGCCTAACGCCTCGTATTATACTTAGGTAGTATTCTCCGGACCGTACTCCGATAGATAGGGAGGAAGAATTACTATTATAATATAAATTTATAGAGTTAGGGTAGGCTCGGATAGTTAGGGTAATTATATAGTATAAACAATTAGACGGTAAGCCTACATTAGGAAATAGGTGTAACCCGTTTAGGTAATCCGGGCCTCGCGTACGGCTTTCGCGCTATGCCTAAATAGGGAATCGACCTCTTACCTCTATTATAAAAGGCTTCCCTCTACCGTAATTTTCTATCCCCCTTTTACCGATTGCTCTCTACTCTTACCCCTTCGATCTTTAACCCCTCGCTTGCGCCTAGCTATCTCCCCTTTCTACCTACCCTAACTATCCTTTATATAGTAGTTGTCCTAAACTTAGCTACGCGCTTAGAAGAGTTAGCCTACCTTACTATAGTGCCTATATCTTTCTCCGTCGGTCGTCCCTATCGACTTCGTTTAGTCCTAGTATAGGCTAGCTACTACTAATTTTGCATATACTAAAGTCTACTAGTTTACGTATTTCTAGACTTCTACCCGTAACGTAACGTAACGAGGATGAATTTTAAAGCTAGATATCTCTCCCGTTTCTTACGTCTAGGTTTCTTCCCTAACTCTAACGCTATAGCCTTACCGAGAGCATATCTACGGTTAAGAGAGGAATGCTCGCCCGTCGTACGGTCTACCGCCTTACGGTTCTAACTAATTAGCCTAATCCCCCTCTTGCTTTTCGCTAGCATCGCCGGGATATTAGTGCTTCTATAACGTACTACCTTACCTACGACTTAGTTAAGACAAGTTATATACCGTCGTCTTAACCGTAACTACTCCGCCTCCTATAACTAGCTACTTCTACTAAACATACCCTCTAATCCGCTCCGTTAGCACGCGCTACGCTTAGACTAGTTCTATCTTAATAACGCGGTTAGTTACTTCCTTAAGGCGCTAATCTCGTGCTTATAGTCTTACGGTACTTCGCTACGTATAGCGTGCCTATAGTGCCTATAGCGTTATATTATTAGAGTATAATAAGTAAAGATTAGAGGCTAGGAGAGCGGTAGCTAGTAGCTTATTATTACCGTTCGTGTAGCAAATATAGGATAAAGAGAACCGTACCTACATCTCGCCCTAGCTAGAAAGACAGACTTTCCGGTTAGTAGCGCTTATGTTTTAGCTTTAGTTATCCGGCATTACCTCTTCCTACCTTTAGTCCTTATTTAGAATATACTAGCTAATCTAAGCTTAGCTATTCGTATTATAACGAGGCTAGATCCGTCGGCGATAGCGCGGTCGAACACTTATTGTCTTAGTTATAACGCTATAGTATAACTAGTAGGGGCCGTTTATATAGACGCTAGCAGCTAATAATTCGGCGTTAGCATAGTATTAGACTAAAAAGGCTAACCTTCTAGCTGTTATAGCTAGAAGGTTTAATATAGTAGATAGTCTAATATATAGCTTCTAAGGGATAGGTAGAGCCGTCTCTATAACCTTTTTAGCCGAAATAAAAGCGCTGTCTAGTAAGTAGTGTTTAAGCTCGTATCTAAGTCCTAGTTCCCCGGCGTCGTTACCCTAACTCCTTCCGTTAAACGGATACTACGGCTACTCTCTCTAGTGTTACTAGTTCTTCTAGGGCTAGACTAAGTAGTATAGCGCGGTAAAGCACATATATACCGCATAAATCTTATTCTTGCTTAGCTAATTCTTGCTTAGCTAGCGATCGAGTTCTCTTTTAGTAAGTTCGAAAGAAAACTAAAGGGGCCGCTTAGGGAGTTATATATACTATTAGCGGCTTCTATAGTAATAGTTAAGTTAAGAGCAAGATATAGTTAGATAACAAGGGTCGCGTCGGAGATACCGAGGATAGCACACTATAATTAATTTAGCGTTATTATCTCGATGTCTTCTCCCCTATAGAATTCGTTAGCTTAGTAGGTTATTWTCTATTTAAACTCCTAGATGTAGTACTGTTTCTTTAGCCAAAGTCTATTAGATTATATCAAAATTTTATAATAGCTTCTTTTACCTTAGTTCCTTAGGCCACTTTATTTTAGTTTAGATAGTATAACCCTAGATTACTTAAGCGTCCTAAACCTAAGGTTAAGGCTAAAGCTACGGGGCACACTCTTTATAGAGATAGTATAGAGGGGCCGACTTATAATTTAGGATTACTACATTAAGGTATTATTTACTCGGCAGCTATACGAGCGATTCGAACTAGGCTAACTTATAYATAGATACCGAGGGCGCCCTTTACGCCGACCCTCGCTAGGCGACAAGCTATATTATAGAGGTTATAGAGATGGACTTAGCAATGTGCGGTCTATTTAGAGCAGACTATAGAATAAAGATGTATAATATCGCGTCTAGCGACGGTCGCTACTAGTTTAGCTATAAATTGCTTAATAAGGGAGTAATAGATTACGCTATACGTATCGCAATATCGGATTCGGCTACGAACGGGTCGCTTAATAGAAGTAGTCGAGGTAAGTGTTTAAGTAGACTATAGTGCTAATGTTACTAATAAGTAATAGATTTTTATTTAATTAAGGAGAGTAGTACGGCTAAAGAAGACTACGGCGCTACGTACTTCTAGCCTAGTAACCGGGCCTCTAACTATTAGGAGAAAGGCTACTATCTAACCGCCGCCTACGAAGGTAATCTTAACGTAGTTATAGAGCACGCTTTCTCCGTATAGGATACTAAAAGCCGCTATTATAGTAAGTAGTACTATCGAATTAGTCTATTAAGCTACGTTAACACCGTTAAAGAAAGATTACCGGCGGAGGACGAGACGTTCTTCGGCATCGTTAACGTAATAAATGGACTATTAACAACACGAAAACGATCGCTTTAATCTTCGAGTATTAATACTATAACTACCCCCCTAGCATCGGTGCCGAATCTTATACTAGAACTGGAGCGAGAAGTCCCCTATCTAGTAAAGCGGTAAAGGCTAGCTAAGTAACAAGTATAGAGCCCTATACTTAAACCTATATCTACGCCTAAGTTAACGCCTCTACTAGAACTTAGCGACTAAGCTTCCCGTCCTACCGCTAGTAACGGTCCTATCCCTAGCCCCCTAGGTGCTAACCGTAAAGGCGGTAGTGCTATACGCCTAGTCCTACCTCTAACCGATCTCTATAATGTAGAAGATAGCGACGGCGTATATATCTAGGGAGTAGTCGAGGCCGATATTAATAAAGGGCCTTAGTCTTACTCCCTACGATTATACGTTCTAGGCATAACGGCTGGCGATGGAACCAACATCAACTATAAATCCAGCCTTGGCATGTCTTGTCAGATAACCGATCCCACACTCTGCGCTACCCCAAACGACCGGACTGAACACGAAAACGACGGAACATACGAAAATGACGAGACCGAACACGAACACGACGAGACTGAACACGAAAAAGACGAAACTAAGGAAGACGACAAGACCAAAAATTCCAGCGACAATGATCCTCGTGTTGCATGTAGTGATGGCGTCATCAGCAAGCGCAATATGCGCTCACACAAACAGACGCGTTTGTCGTGGTTGGAGTCCGACGAACAACGTTTACTATCATACAAGAACAAGATGGGTATGGTTTGGGTAGACATATTCGAACGTTTCCCAAATCGTACGCCTGGAGCAATTCGGTTGCGCTATCAGATGTTAGCCGCTAGAGAAATGGAGTACGAGGTAGAGGAGGTACTGGAATCCGTGATCAGACAGAAGAAGTTGCAGTATCGTGCAAAGTGGACAGGATACAACAATGACCCGGTATGGTACGATGCGTCCAACTTCAAGAACAGCGTTCAAAAGCTCTATTCTTTTCACAAATCCAATCCTGCGCAACCAGGGCCTCCAAAAAGGCTGGAGGACTGGACGAGGTGTTTCATCGAGGACAGAGATGAGGAGGACCACTCTGACGACGATGAACCCTGTGATGAAGACGCCAAAGAGGTACTGTGTAGTAACATCAGTGTACTGCTGTCTTACGAATAATCATTCACGTTAGGAATATAACGATTGATACATTATCTGAGTATAAATCGACTATTGTAGTGTCAAATTTGTTGCTAGGTGCATGAACGAACAAGTTTCCTTGGTACTGGGTACCAATATCCCAAGACAGTGCGAGAATATTCAGAGACGATTGATCGATCCTCGACACAAGATAGTATTCTGTCGCGGTGTGGAAACAATACATATGGAGGAAGAATTGAAGGATTGAACTGAGGTTCTATTGGATGTTGCTATGAACAGCATATATAGGAAAACAGAGGTGAGGTGTACGACGTAGTACGTAGTACAAGAGAAAGACTCCAGAACCATGATATGATTCTAGTGCTGATTAGCACCTGCATCAAGCAACATCTTGACCACCTGCTCGTGGCCTTAAACTAAAGCTGCCTGCAGTGCATTGCTATACTCACCACCCTGCGCGTCAGAATCAGGGAAATTGGAGGCCACCACAGCGACGAATCGCTTCAACAGCYGTCACGGGATATTGCAATGATCAGCGTTACGAAGATGAGGGCTGAAACTCAGGAAAGTAAAACACCACCTAGCACCAATGATGCTGCCAGAGGGGGAGACAGATCAGATTTTCAGCAACGCCATGGCCGTGGCCTGACGCTTGCATCTGAGCCCAATCCAGGCACTGTGACTACAATTACCTCTAATTCGGCAGATGACGGCGAGCTTAAAGGCTTGCCAAGGACATCATGCGCAGGATTGCAGTCCATCTGATACCACATCTGATAACTTACGGTACTCAATGGGTGAGCGGCCCACCCTCGCCAAGACACCACCAAAACGCACTACAAATTGGCCCATTATGGCGCCCTCTAGGCTAGTAAAATAAACAACTACATCATATACTACTCCTGTGCTACATCTGCGTTATTGTTATACGTGCGCGAGTGGTGTCCTGTGCTAACAACGGCAACAGTGCTTGATACTACAGCCTTACGGAATCAACGAACAGTCTGTGACCATCTGCATCACCAAAGTTACGGAAACTGGATCCCGTCGTCTTTCTCTGAACCCAGTACTTCGCAAGCCTCACTACAGCATGCTCTAGTCCGTCGCGCCGATCCGTGTCGGCTCTCAACATCCTGGATGAACTCGACAGTTACGTGGCCCTCGAACTCGAGACTGAGGATCGCGCTCCTCCCAATGTCTTCTCTGTTGCTACAGAGGACCCTACGTACGAACTGTGGGTACACTATCAGGTCGCCAATGAGTACCACATGTTCTGTCTTCAGTCCTGGCGTACTACGCTGCCAGATCATGCCAGCGTGCTCATCGGCTTATCGGGACGCATAATGGAGTATGGGGCGATTGACTTCGAAGAGGATAGGATCCAGAAGGCAAATCCTCTGTGGAGGCCAGATCTGCCTTCTTGCGCAGACTTGCCGCCAGCCAGCTGCTGACCTGGACCTGTGCTTCCACGGCTCCATCATTGGGCGGCTTAACCTCAATGCCAGAGAACAGTGACGCTGCTTGTGTAGATTCGTCGCTCGTGTGACTGATGGTGGCATTTTGCAGGCGGTGGTAGAGGGCGGCGTATTTCGGGTGGAGGTGAGAGTAGCAGAAGCAAAAGTCGGTCTTGTGGAAGAGGTATTTCTCGGTGCGTGACAACGGGTCCATGGATGGCGGTAGATACGCGGGCTGGATGCTTTGCGATTGCATGCTCTCACGTCGGAAGGTGTCACGGCCGGCAGCGCTAGGGCAAGGTCCAGTTTTATGTAGTGCAGAGCTGGGTGCGTTGCAGCACAGCCTTCGCCCGGTCGACGACAAGCGCACACAGTTCTGCCGACCGCTCGTCGCTCTCGTCGTAGGCATCGTCGTCACTAGGCTCGTGGACCAAGGCAGTTTGGAAAGCTGGCTCCTTCTCCAATACATTCCGAAGGCAGGCGGGTGTAAATCGCGACGCAAGGCGACGGCCGAGCCATTGTCGCAATGCGCGAAGCGCGGTGCAACGTCGGCGGGAACTAGTAACGAAGGGTTCGAGAGAGGATCTTGTAAGATACGAGGGCGAGCGATCCTCAGCAGCGTCTTCTGCCGTATTGGGCGCGTAGAGCGCTTGCTGCCGGCACTAAGGCTGCTGAGTGTGGTCCGCTCAATCAGCAGACAACAACAGGCGCGGACGCGAGGCGTGTTGGGCGGCGGCTGTCGTAGTGATATTGGACCGGGCCCGTGTACGGTGGTGGAAAGTTCATGAGGTTGTTATGGCTCTGGTGCGTGGAAGTAGCGGCAATCGAGACAGCCAATCAAAAGCCGCCAAGCAACACTCTCATGCACGCTTTGTGTGCGCGCCGCTTCCGCTCATCCGTCCTGAACACCCCGGCACCATCTCCAGATTATATCCTCTATGCCCGTGGCATTGAAGACGCTGACGATGACTTCAAGGAAGTCGATCACTACCCAAAGACCGAGCTTGAATGGTTGGCGACGATAGCTTTCAATTACGCCGTGGACTACTTCTTGCAGGAGAACGACAGTAAGTGTAAGGATTGGGCAGGTAAGGCCTTGTTGCTGGCGCAGGTCGCTGAGGGATGTGCTTATGGCGAAGTATGCGATGCCAAAGTGGCCGCCGATTGAGTCAGGTGTGGAGTGAAAGGGCCCCTGGTCGATGGATTTAGCGTCTGAGCTAGCGTGGAGCTACGAAAGTTTTCACACGGGGTCTAAGGGACACTCATTCAATCATGCCATCTCGAAAAATGCAACGCCATTCTCAATGGCCATAACGCTTTTTTTGTCCATGTTTGATGTATGGTAATACTCTAGGCCATGCCTCTACGTCGATCGCATTCAAAATCTCGCTTTGGCTGCCAACCCTGCAAAAAGAGACATATCAAGTGTGGAGAAGAGACGCCATCCTGTCAAAAATGTATCCATCGTCGCATAGAATGTGTGTATCTGCCTGCAGAAGTGCGTGTCTCGGTCCCAGCTTCGCCAAACCCACGCTCTCGCGTACCGAGCCCTGCAAGCCTTCATGTCACCGACGAGGTGAGACCCACCAGGATGCAAGAGCTGCATCTCATGGCACACTTCACTACTTCGACTTGCTACACCATGTCTAGTACGAAAGACCGTATCGAGGATGTTAAAATATGGCAGAAGGTCGTACCAGAGGAAGCGCTTCGTCACGAGTTTCTCATGGATGGTCTCCTCGCGTTATCGGCGCTCCACTTGGCATCGGAGAATCCAAAGTCGCGATGGGAATACACGCAGATGGCCATGCATTATCAAACCTCAGCTCTATGCGGATACCAGGATGCGCTCCAGAATATCACGAGCGACAATCACAACGGCATATTCGCGTACTCCGTCATCCTCAACAATCTCTCGCTGGCCTTTCCCAACGTATGCGCAGACCCAGCATCCGCCTCGCACGCAGAAAGCATCATCACTCTCATCGAACTCGTACAAGGAACTGGCCGCATCAGTGCCACAAACGTCGTCTCGCTGCGCTCCGGCAAATTCGCAGCCTTCTTCGTCAGCTTCCCATACCACGACCATCCACTCGCGCCAGACCCAGACGTCGCACACGCCCTATCCCAGCTCCGATCTCACGTCGAGTGCATACGCGATCCAGCGGACGACTCGCGCCACCGAGCGTACATCACCGGCATCGACGCGCTGGAGACGTCCTTTGGTCACATAGCGGGTGCCCAGCATTTGGCGCACGTGCTTGTGTGGACGACGATGGTGAGTAAGGATTTGGTGAGGCTGTTTCAAGGGGGCGATGTGATGGCTAGACTGGTGTTTGTGCATTATGGGGTGTTGTTGCTTGAGGCGAGGGGAAGGTGGTGGGCGAGGGAGACGGGGAGGTGTTTGATAGGGGAGTTGGTGAGGGATATTTGTGGGGAAAAGCCAGAGTGGAGGGGATGGACAGAGTGGGCGGTTGGGAGGGCGGAGGGGGTGGGTAGGGACAGTTGAGAGGTTGAATTAAGAGTGGAAGATATGTGAGAGGATATGTAGGACCTGACTGTGTTAGAGGTACGTTGAGTGACTAGTATAGTGAATCTGATTGTTTGCATGTCACATCTAATCAAGTCTAGTATCATCAACTCGAACCAAAAA
Organism: Ramularia collo-cygni; assembly: GCF_900074925.1. Lineage (NCBI taxonomy): Eukaryota > Fungi > Ascomycota > Dothideomycetes > Mycosphaerellales > Mycosphaerellaceae > Ramularia > Ramularia collo-cygni. The sequence goes on from NW_019716260.1 coordinate 788,707, forward strand.
AATCCTCTCCTACAGCCTCGCCTCTATCCTACAACCAAATCACTCCACCAGCCCCAACTACACCCTCACGCAAGATCATAAAGTTGCACTCCCTTCCTCAACGCCCTCGCCTTCCCGGGTCTCAACAACGCCGCAATCTCACTCGGATGCGCCCACGCCAAAATCGCCATGCAAATCCACATGAGCACCGCGTCAAACACATACAAGAACACTTCATGACTAATCAGATACCCATCGTTTCCCTGCGCATACTCAATCAACCTGAAAATCGACCGCACGAGGATCAGCGCGCTGGCAGCGTACAGCACGTAGAGATGCTTCTCCCACGGCGGCTGCCGTGACAGCACGCGGGACGTCGGGACGCGGCGCATGCTCACGTGGAACCAGAGCGATGTCACGATGAAACATCCGAAGAAGAGCACTTGCACGACCAGCCCGCCGATGATGATGTTCTCGCCCATGTGCATGGCTGAAATGGTGCCGCTCGCCATTATGCCTCCGCCTAAAGTACGTCAGCCTCCTCTCCTGTATTCTGGTGTGCGGTGCCCAACATACCAGCGCCCCGCAAGAGGAAGGATATAACGTCGCCGATTACGAAAATCTTTGTGAGCCAGCGCTTGCGCATCTCTCCTATCTCACCGTATAGTAGCTCCACGCAGCGTTACTCAAGTACTATCAAATAAAGCAGATGTAACGTACTTTCAGATACAGTGCTGACCGAAATCGATTTCATTTTCTTGCAAATTATTTGTTCACCACGCACGGTCGTTGTTTGAGGAACAAAGGTTTGAATTTTTTTTTATAGCTCCTCTTTACTATCTCTACAACTTCGCCACTTATTAACCCGAGTTAACTAATCGTGTACAAGGGCCTCGAAAACCCTATGCTCATTAATAGGAAGGTTATGTCTACTACGGTCTAAAACAATATAGGTCGATCGCGGGTAGAATTCGAGTAGGCGGAGGCTATCTCGATAGCCTACACTCTCGTCTTATCGACTACATATAATAAGTATAGGTGTAAACGACTTTAGATGCTTATTGCCTAAAGCAAGAGATATCTAGTATCGGCGTAGGTCTACCCGGATCGGATCTAGCACTTCTTTATCTACCGCGGCTAATACTAGAAGGTAAACTTCCTTATATTTTGCTTTAAGTAACTTAATATAAGAAGGTGTTTAAATAAGAACGTTTCTAAGAAGTGCCTTGTCCTCGCTTAATATAGTCGATATAATTTGCATATTTAGAACTAGCGGTTAGAAAGTATCGATATTACGTAAGCTGTCCTTTAGTTCGATAAGCGGCACTCGTAATAGTAAACTATCGACTTGTTTACTATACTTTTAAGCGAGTGCACGGGCGAGATAGCTACTATATAATAAACCGACAAGTAAGAATTTTAACTTTCTAAGCCGAGTATTAATAAATTAAACTAGACGAAGATGTATATCGTCTAGGTCTCTAATATTGTTCGTAGGTGTTATACCTATACCTAGAAGGTTTACGTAGATCCGGCGAAATCCTAGTACTTTAGCGAAAATCGGCTTAAAGTCTAACTCCTCGACTTCCCTATTTATTTCCTACCTATAGACTAATAACACGGGAAGTCCGTCCCCTATCTCGTGTATAGATAGCAAAAAGTCTGTTTCTATCGCTACGTAGTATTATAGTAGATAGAAAGCAAAACGAAACTAGTGTAAATAATTTAGGTAGAAGTTATTTAAAAACAATTACGCTATCGTAAATTAAACGTAGAAATTTCAAGCTTAGATGTTTAGGCCGCTAGCTCTTACTTATATAAGCGATACCGGCAATAACGGCGATAGCGGTAATAACGGTAATAACGGGATATGCTAGATACGTACTATTACTAGAACTTTGCCGATATTAGTCGAGCTTAGGTAAGGCTATCCTAGTACGATAGGGGTTGTATTAAAGCTAAGAGTACGCGAAGGGTAAGGCTAGTTTTATAAAGAGCTATACTTAATCTAGACGCGCGTGGATTTTCGCCTACGTTTATAGTTATACGCGATATAGCTAATAAGCTACTAGCTACGCGCGGCGGAGGCTTAGTTAGCGTCTACTAGCCGCGCAACTTCGTTAAGCGTACTAATAGTCGTATAACGCGTTTTAATCGAGCCTACGATAGGTAGAGGTCTCTCTATAAAGATCTAGTCTTAACTAGGAGCTAGTTTAAGCTTATAGAGCAGATAAAGGCTAAGTACGGCATCCTAGACGAGGGCGTCTATAACTTCGATAAGGCTAGCTTTATAAAAGGCAAGATTATAATCTAGCTCGTTATAATAGGATTAGAGAGGAGAGGCCGCTCGAAGGCTATTTAGCCTAGTAATCGCGAATAGGTTACGGTAATCTAGCTACTAGCTAGGCTATCCTACCGTTTACTATCTTCGTTAGTTAGTACTACCTATCTACCTAGTATAAAGATCTAGCCTTTTAGTTACGGACTTATATCTAATATAATTATTAGGTACTAAGGAAGCTTACGAAAAASCACGACCTAAAGAAGATAGGTAGAGATAAGCACACCTAAGATTAATTAATTAAGCAAGCTAATAGCCCCCGGCTTAATTAATTAGCTATTTGTATAAGATTTAGCTAGATTAATTAAATTGGCTTAGCGGAAAGTTGTTAGCTTAATTAGTAGCTTAGGTGCTTAATTCCTAAATAGGAAAGTTGTATATATTTTTTAGTGTTAAGTCTTAGCCGTCGTCCTATATATCTAAATCGTCGTCTTCGCCTATCTACTTACTAAGCTCGTATAAAACGTCTATCTGCTTGTCGGTAAGCTTTAATTAGCCTATATCGTCGTCGTCGCCGCTACCGAAACCTACCCGTCTCTATCGTCGTACTAAGTATAGTACTACTAATAGCTTAGGTAATATATAGCGTCGGCGAGGCTCTAGTAGATCTCCGAGCTTACTAAAGACGCGCCTACACTTATAGCTTAAAGCTAGTATAGAGAGCATAGTAAGCGCTATCTTACTAAGGTTAGGATATTAATCGCTATACTTACTAATAATTAAGCTAATTAATCTATAAGCAAAAGCTTAGATTATAGCCTGTTTTTAGAGTCGTAGGCTTAGATTATAGACCTATTAAGCGGTAGATAGGCAGCTTAAACTAAAGATTAATTATTATATAGCTTAAGCCTAGCAAAAGTGAGTTTTCTCGTAGCGCTCTACTTATAGTAACCTGTTTATATACTAAGGTTATACGCACGCTCTAATTAAGCTTTAGTTATAGCTACTTCGGCCTCGTAGTCGCTATCTCTAAAGCTAGCCTTTATCTAACACCGTACGCACTATATACTAGCTAGAAGCTTAGGGCTAAGACCTTAGCGGCGAGGCTCTAGTATGTTACTAAGCTCGCTAAACAGGCGCTCGGACTTATAGCTTAAGGCTAGGATAGAGAGGATGTTAGGGGTAAGCTTGCTAAGGTTAGGGTAGCTATCGCGTATACCTACCTAGTATTTATTAGGGTTATTTACGGCGTCTAATCCCTTTATAGCGTAAGGCTCGCTCTAGTACTACCTCTTAAACTTATCTAGGTTATCGTCGTCGTCGCCTAGGGTAGTAAGTAGGTCGATCGCGTCGTCTATATTACTAATTATTTATAGGCGCCTCGCTTACCGCGGAGCCGTGTTATACTCCGCCTATAAAACTTAAAATTGCGCGTTAGTAGTATCGAGCTAATTAGGGCGATTAGCCTATAAAACCTCGTAGTAGTTCTTATAGTATAGGTGTAGAAGCGTTATAGCGTAGTAGGTAGGTAATGGATCGAGCGTAGATATTAGCCTTAGCCTAGGTAGTACGTAGCCGTAGGGTCTATTTATATAACGTATCTATAATATAGCTAAGGTAAGAGGTGTTTAATAAGGTGGAAGTAGCACTAGAGCACTCCTACTTAGCTACGCCCTATCCCTCTAGGGATACCGGTATTCTTATCGATAGGCCTTAAGCCTATTAATCTTACTAATTAATCTTCGATCTCTAGATTAATTTATAGGCTAAAATAGGCGCTATAGGCTTAGATTATAGGAAGGTTAAGCTACCCCTCGGCTTGCCTTAAAGGCTTATAATCGGCTTAATTGTTAGTAAGTATGTTAATCGCGTAGCCTAGACTAGTATTATATAGGATAGGTACTATAACGGCGTAGGCAAGATAAAAGATAATTCGTATTAGGTAGGAGACTACTTAGAGGTATATAGGAGTACGTAGGGACTTATACACCTAGATAGTCTAATAACACCTATAGGTCTAATACGAAAGGATATTAAAAGCTAATAAGCTATCTATAGGATTAGCTTAGTAATATATATCTAAGTAATACGCTACTATATCCGTATAATCCGGGAACCCGAGGTATCCGGTGCGGGTCCGGAGTTAATCCGGAGTCGATCCGAAGTCGCTCCGAAAGTTAATAAGGGGTCGTATAGTTCGTCCTAGAACGAGGAGCTATAACCTCGTTATAGGTGCCTTACTAACGATTAGCTCGCGCTTCTACTGCTTATACTTATCCTCCTTAGTATTACCGTATATAGGATTAATAATGCCGTTAGTCGCGTCGTTAATATTGCTTAGTTCCTTCGGTACGAGTATATAGTAAGGCCTTAGTAACGGTAGAGACTTATAATCCGCCTATAGTACCTAGAAATTAAGATTATTAAGTGCTAGCTAATTAGGCTTCTTAGCCTACGCTTAATCGTAGTAGTGTTTATAGCGAGGATAGAGTATTATAGTAGCGTAGTAAGCTAGCGAGTCGTTAAGGTTAGCGTAGTACTCTTTCGCTTTAAGTAGCGCTACGCGTAGATTAATAGGAATGTAATCTTTAGGTGCCTTGTCGTAAGCGTCGTAGACTACGTAATCGTAGTAAAGGAGGCGAGCTTCTAATTAAGTAAGTAGAAACCTAAACGTTTGGATTACCTTAGCGATCGCGCTAAAGCTATACTTACCACGTCCGTTAAAGCGCTTTATACACTCTTTAAGTGGCCTAAGAACCTCTATATAGTTGGTAACAACAGCCTAATCAGCAGCTGTGAGGCCGTCTGATCTTATCCACTGGGGTAGTAGTTGTAGATTTCCCTACAGTTACGGCGGTTACTATGGTGATCGTGACGATGCTGAATGATGCAGGGGGGACTATGGTGACAATGACGGTGCCAGGCACTGTTCCTGAGCCAGGGATGGCGCTGGTACCCGCTACAGGGCTGAGAACAGTGGTGGCCACAGTGGGAAGTGCAGTGACAATGGCAATACCGGGCAGTCGCACAAGTCCGAACACCCTGGTACATATGACAGACTAATGGTTAGCCTTTCTGTCCGCTGGACAATATCGCGCTGCGATGGGCTTGCTTCACAGAATTACTACTGAAGTCGGGTCTGGATCAGAATTTTGATTACATCGACATGTGAAGGATAATACAGGATCTGTCAAATCTTCCATCTGCACTTCAGCAAACATCTACAAGTTTGTGCAACTTTCGCATTCAGCCAACGCCCAGAGTTTTGGGAACAGGACTGAACCACACTTCGGAGGCTAGACATCATATGTAAGGACAAAAGGCTTTCCCCCTGTAATTTGGAAGGTCGTGTTTCTCGCCACGACCTCCCCATTCACCTTGAAAGCACCTCCAATATATCCGTCTTGCGATGACAGAGGTAGGATGACCGTGCCCATAGTGCAGTTGGGGCTTGTCACTTCTAACCTGGTTATGACACACCTTGTAGCATTCCAAGCGACGGAGATCTCACCCCCTGGCACGGGGACTCTACCCCTAGCCCACTTCAGGTCAAGCGTAACTGGAGCGACTCGCCATTCGGTGTAACCTGGAGTTACGGGCTTCACTCCCAAGACATGATCGCTGAGCTCCCCAGTGGGACCTGCAGCCCAACCGTGGCAGAGGCTAGTCACCCTCCCAAGTGCAGGCGCACCGGCTGCGTCCAAGGTCTCCCAGAAGCATCCGGTGTAGTTGACTCCCTGGGGGTCGGCCATTGGCCCCCATAGGCTTTTAAGCAGATCCATGGCGGTCTCGCCATCGTCGGCCTCAAGTGCGGCACGAAGGTGATAGGCACTTGCATAGGGACTGATGAACTCCGAGAACCCAGCTTTGATAGTTCCATTCGAGAAAGCAAGAGGACCTTTTGGTGTTGAAAGCTGCTTGAGGGTACTCAGAACGCGGGATGAAGTGTGGTTGAACTTGGTCACACCAGCGAGAATGGCCAGAGCATTCGAGTCCTGTCCGAAGCCATTCTCGATGGACTGTGAGAGGTAGTAGGCATTGAGTTCATTCGACCAAAGGTTCTGGTCAATCGCGATCCGCAGAGCATCAAGGCGGGCAATGTATGGCTCGGTGTCGATGCCACCATCTGCAAGAAGCCTGATGCACTCCTGAAGTGCGTATGCGTAGACCATGTTGAACTTTGTGACAACACCCGCCTGTGTCGGATCGTAATAATTCCAGTCGCCGCCTAAGGCAGGGTTGGTGATGTTCAATAACCCACTTTCGGGCAGAACTTGAGAGTGTGCCCATTCCAACATGCGTACAGCTCTGGGTGCCCACTCCTTTGGTATATCGACATCGCCAGTGCGCATGTAGAAGTTTGCAGCTGCGGTGAGGAGGTTGAAAGAGTAGCCAATCAGGCCAGTAACATTGGCATCAATCGRAGTAGAAAGTGGTTCTWGTTGGATCTTTGCTGTGGGAGCGAAGAATCCTGGGGTTAATTGATAGGAACCGAGAAGATCGAGCGTGCCTTTGATGTAACTGATGCCATTAGTACTCGACAGCGAGGACACGAGCGCAATATCCAGATCGCCTGMATACGCAATCCGGTCGCGTTTCGAGCCGTCAACCGTTGTATCCTGCGGATTCGTACCCATCAGAAAGTCGGGCAAGAAAGCCTCATCTGTCAAAGATGCTGAATAAATGGATAGACCTGTCGGAGTCATAGCAGACAAGTTGCGGAAAACGGCAGAGTGACCGAATGACGCGCCCAATCCAAAGGATCCGACAAATGCAGACGTCTGCGAAAATTGAAGAACTGGAACCTTGTTGAAAGATACGGCTATGTTATTCATATCCACAGTGGCTTCCACTTCGTGCCAGGTACCAAGGGTTATGTTTGCTGGCAATTTTGCGACTGCAAGTGGAGGAGAATCCTCGGTGGATCCGAAGTGTGCTGAGATCGATCCATTATCTATATTGCAGAAGATATAAATTCCTGAGTTGAGAGTGTCAGCCAGAACAGAGAATCCTAGTCCTTTGGCAATAGGTTTGACTTCGAATACAAGCTGGTAACTCATCAACGTAGCAGCGACGCTGCCTGACAGAACTTGAGGGGCTTGGCTCTCTACCAAGGAACCTTCGGAAGAGACCTGCCAGAACACAGGAATAGATTTCGCGGGAATGTCGTTTAGTTGAACGGTTCGCGCTCCAACCTTCCAAATTTGATTGAGGTCCTCGTCCGAGGTCTCAAAGTATCCCGGCAGTTGATCAAGGGATGTGTTCGGGATTGTGGGCTTCACACCGACGTTCTTCAATACCAGTTCGCCTGTTGTCGAGAGGTTGAGCTTCTGGTATCTGAAGCCTCCCTGAATGAGTCGATTGGTATGTATCATGGGCCCAGTGACATTATACTGATTGACTCTGTAGTTGTCCATAGCTGCWGCCAAAGCGATTGGACCATCGCTCTGCAACATGGATCAGTATTGGTTTCAAGCACTTGCGGGGTAAGACTTACGGTGTAGAAACTGTCCAGTACCGCTTTAGTCTCGCTATACGTGATCTCTAGACCAGAAGTGTCGCCAGCAGCTGAAAGGACTTCGAAAGTGGGATGGCCCTCGACATTAGCCCCATAGTCAAGGACAACCACGCCCGGAGCCGTAGTAGTCCCTTTGAGGGTAGTAGTATCATTTGAACCAAATATCGCCGGCAAGCTGTCATTTGCTCGTTGCACAGGATGCAGTGACCGGGAACTTGGTATTATTGCCGCTTCTGCAACTGTCAGGCAAGCCAGCAGGGCCAGTTGAGAGAAACCCATGATTATTGTGGAAGTCTTCGACAAGCACTGAAAGTATGGAGTAAGGAAATAAATGAAGCGAAAGTAAACTAATGCGACTACATGTAGAGCGGTTATTACGTATATATAGGAGATCGTTAATCACTTTTTTCTTTTCCGAGGAAGGACTACGCGCCAGAGGCTTGGTTATGCAATCTCCGATATTGTTTTAGTAAAGCTTCGGGTCGCCGTTCTCATCGTCGTACTACGCTACCCGTGACGTATTTAGCGATCACTTATTCGCTCTTCGCACTCCGAACCATCTAATCCGTCGGATATTTTTCCGTCCCGCTCTAACTCGCCGCGGCTCTTATTCGGCATAAAACTAAGTAGCGTATTCAAGCACGATCCACCTAATAAATATCCGTAGGTACGGCACTCCGCGAGTCGTATTTTAGTAGCCTTTAGTAACCTCGTAACGAGTGCCCGAGCGTATTCTTATAGCTAATCGCTAAACTACCTATACGTAGCATTTACGAATACGACCGCGCGTAACCTAATTTAAGGATCGTCTCTTAGCGTAGTAGGTATCTCGCTAAGCCCTATACACGAAACGACTAGAGAGAACGACTAATTATACCTTCCTAGTAGCTTCTCTCGATACGAAAATCAAATATCGCACTTTAGAAAACTTATTAATTATCTAGGTCGCTAGATACGCTAATTAACTAATTACTATGTCTCTTTACTAGTACTTAATATTACATCGTCCTACTAGCGCGCTCTAGTGCCTTAATAACTATTAAGGAAAGAGTACTCTAAAACACAACTTTAATCTAAATATAAAAAATGTTTATTTCCTTGCTTAAGGATTAGAGGAAGGAGACCGAAATACTAATAGTTCCCTTAATTTAGGAAGGAAAGCATTACTACTTATATAGAATCTACGCCTATAAAGTTATATTTATATTATTATAAAGTAGCCCTCGTAATTACTATCCCTTAACCCTTACGAGTCTATTCTTACGCCTTCCTCTTACTCGTTCCTACTAGGCCTACTTAGATAGGAGTTTAATCTCGTAGCTAGTAGGTCTTCTTTTAATGTCGTTAACGTACTAGATAAGAAAAATGAACATAAACGCCGCTATTAATAAAGCATTAAAGATGTATAAGAAGGCCTCGTAGGAGATAAGAAAACTACTATTACCCTAGAGGTACTCGATTATACGAAAGACGCTTCGAATAAGAATTAAGGCGCTAGTAACATATAAAACGATAAAGTAGCGCTTCTAGTCGACTATATCGGAAGTTATAAATATGCCGGAATAGGTAAAGCGATAACTTATTAGAAAAGTATAGCCGTTACGAGGAAAAAGCCAAACATAACAATCTAGATAAGCAGACCCGTAATAATGATTTTCTCGCCCATGTAATAGGCTTTAAGGTGCCTACTAACTGTTCGCCGCCGCCCTAGCTTAAAGGGTAAAAGAGACCACGTCGCTAGTAACGAAAATTCTCGTCACCCAGACTATGGGTATAAGAGATAGTTGCTCGGCTCGTAGGGTACGAATGAGGCGACCAAGGATCATGTAAATGGAAGCCGCGTAGGAAAGTTTAGCGACCCTTTCATGCATCGAGCCGTAACTGCCGTAGTGCTAATATCGGCGAGACTACAAAATGCCTCCAAGATCTGACCCAGCCCCGTGCACGCTGCGCTTCGCGACCGATTCATGGACGAAATTTCTTTCTGCCTTTAGGAGTCTTAGGCCGGCACTACGCCACTGAAAAACTCTTAGCGGCGCCCATCAAAGAGACCGGAGAGCCAATCAGCAAACAATCAATACGCTTTCAATCGTAACTACTGTGGTCTCCGACACAAGTATTATACATGGCCTGTGCGGTGGCTGGTGCTCTAAAGCCTGTTTTCGTCAGTTTGAGCCAGCTCTTGGCGCAGCTCTAGCAGTTACTCAGCATGATCTCGTGTGCTGATTGGCCTGGCAACCTCGGTCTATCTGTTCTATTGCCCCTGTCTCATCCCTGTACGCACTAACTATGTACACTACTTGTGTCGGAGACCACAGTATACGCTTATACGCACCTATACGCAAYTCGCAACGCTAGTGCGTTTCAGCAGGGGCTAAGTCTAGGTAGACGCGTTCGCCTAGCCTAGCCCTAAATGGAGTCTTGGCTCATGGCATCATCGTCAAATAATCCTTCATTTGTTCAACAGAATCTTGCAAAAGTGCCGGAGGGAGCAGACAGGACTACTCAAATCATCAGAGCGAGTATTCGATTCGTGGACTATGGCTATGGATGCTGCGGATTCCAAACATTTCGACTCTTCATCGGATAGAAAAGGCGTTGCTTGCGATGCACCACCTCCCTATGAGTTGCACTCTTCCAGCGCTCTCCTCAGCAGCTCTTGTAAAGTGCAAGGTATCAGACTCTATCTTCTGCTTAATGCATAACGCTGACTCTGCGACGTAGCGGATGGGACGCTGAATATCGATATTGCTTCCTCAGCCCCATATGAACTTGAACAGTCGCTTCCTGTACGCCCACCAGCGGTGGCCGAACCAGATGTGAAACCTGGAAGATGTCCGCCATTGAACGTCGTTGTGCAAGTGGTGGGCAGCAGAGGAGACGTGCAACCGTTCGTCGCCCTGGGCACCGCTCTTCAACGATACGGGCATCGTGTACGGCTGGCAACTCATGGCGTCTTCGCCGATTTCGTACGAAAGTCGGGTTTAGAGTTCTATCCTATTGGCGGTGACCCAGAGGACTTGATGTCTGTAAGTGCTTACGTCATTGTCACGTGTAGCCTTGCTTCTTACCCATCGCGAGTAGTATATGGTGCGCAATCCCGGCCTACTCCCATCGCTCGATTCCTTGAAAGGAGGGGATATTCCGCGGAAACGGCGCATGATTCACGAGATGTTACAAGGCTGTTGGAAATCTTGCTTCCTTCCAGACCTTGTCTCGCATGAACCTTTTGTTGCAAACGCAATCATTGCGAATCCACCATCTTTTGCACATGTGCACTGTGGGCAGGCTTTGGGGATTCCTGTCCATATGATGTTCACAATGCCCTGGACGGCAACGCGTGCATTTCCACATCCGCTCACAAATGTGAAGGCTAGGAATATGGAGCAATCACAGGCGAATTATCTTAGTTATGGCATGGTCAACATGATGACTTGGCAGGGGTGAGTATTGTGTTTCCACTTAGTACTTTGCGGTGTATCACATTGTCCTAACGATGTCACGGATGAACTAACTTTGGTATCTAGGCTAGGCGATGTTATCAACAAATGGCGAATAGAGGATCTAAGTTTGGAACCTGTCCATGCGAGCATGGGTCCCGATCTCGTTGACTGGTTGAGATTACCTGTGACCTATTGCTGGTCGCCAGCACTAGTTCCGAAACCCCAAGACTGGGGTTCCAACATTGGTAAGGAGGCCATTTCCAGCGCACGTTTTCACCGCCCTAACATGCATGAGATATTTGTGGTTTTTTTATGAGRGACGAACCTGCATACCCACCTCCTGAAGACCTTGCGAGGTTCCTGCGCGCGGGCCCTGTCCCTGTGTACGTTGGATTCGGTAGCATAGTTCTGGAAAATGCGAAGAGAACGACCGAAATCATCCTTCAAGCTTGTAGGATGGCCGGAGTGCGGGTCATTATCTCGAGGGGATGGAGTAGATTGGGAGGAGATGATCCCAGTACAGACAACGTCTTCTATTTAGGAGACTGCCCTCATGGTAAGCGCTTAAGGAGTATCTGAACGGAAACATTGCTAAAGTCCCGTCAGAATGGCTTTTCAAGCAAGTCTCTGCTGTCGTCCATCATGGCGGAGCAGGTACGACAGCTTGCGGCCTATACAATGCCCGGCCGACCGTCGTGGTGCCTTTCTTTGGCGAGTAAGCGCTCTATTCTGTGCAGAACCGACATTTTTAGTGTCTAACTCGAGCGACAGTCAACCCTTTTGGGGCAATGTAGTCGCCAGCAATGGCGCTGGACCAATCCCGATACCGCACAAGTCTTTGAGCAGCAAAAACCTTGCAGATGCAATTGGATTTTGTTTATCATCCGAAGCTCAGCAGGCTGCTCGAACCGTCGCAGACCAGATGCGCCACGAGCATGGGGTTGATATGGCCGTACAGTCATTCCATCGTCACGTCAACGCTTCTTCTATGACATGTGACGTGTTACATCAACATGCCGCAGACTGGGCTTACCGCTCACCCGACTCAGAAGCAGATATGAAATTATCCCATGCTGCGTTAAGAAACTTGACCTCCAGTGGAGACCTAAAGCTCACAAAAGCAATGCCGTAAGCCGCTTCGCCCCTCTTTAGAAATATCTGAAATGCTTATTCTAGCAAGGTATCGGCCAAAGGAGTACAACATGGAYGTTGAGCGATGGGACCCATTGACCGCGGGTGCATCCGCTACCCTCGGCATCCTGACTGACTTCACGTCCGCACTTGGAGGTACCTTCGTCAATCCTTTTAGGGAAGTCAGGCAAGCTCGACTCGCGGGTGGCGATGATGGTTCGGCCAGCTTTGCAGCAGCGAGTGCTGTGAGCAAAGGCTTCACGTCGATGGCGTCTAGCTTAGGCAAGGGCGCTCTCGTGGGCATGCCTTTGGCACTCGCAGAGGGGCTTAAAAACGCTCCAAGGCTCTATGGCGAGGATGTCAAAGACCATGGCAAAGTAAAGGATTGGAAGAGTGGAGGAATCGTTGCCGCAAAGGTATGTATAACTCAGGATTAGCACTACGCTTACACTAATACATTCGCAGAATTTTGGAACGGGTTTTTACGAGGGAATTACGGATATCGTGACTAAGCCGCGGGATGGTGCGAAGAAGGAAGGTACCCTTGGTTTCGTGAAAGGTGTAGGCAAAGGTTCGATGAATCTGGTGACGAAACCTGGAAGCGGTGAGTGATATTCAGATCTATTCACTGATGACGCTAAGTGATGACATAGCAATGTTCGGACTGCTGGCTTATCCTGCGCAAGGAATCTATAAGAGCATAAAGGGCTCTGGAAAGAACAACACTACAGACAGAATTAGGGCTGAGAAACTCGCAAGTTTTCAGCGCCAAGTCCCTACTGGGAATTCAACCGCGACGAAGCTTAGTGGCATAAACCAGTAGTGAACTCCGAAAGTATGTGGCATACAATGGATCTTTATACGTATGTCCTATACGTCGTTTCAGCTCAAGCTGGTCTTCTTTCGTTACACTGTTAATCGTGGTCGTAAAAGTGGAATGTATAGGGTTCAGGATGAGGGAACGCCTAGCCCTACACGTATTCACTGCCTAAATGTGCTTTCGTACGTTTGTATGGGGTCTATAGTTCATGCCGAAATGTACTAATAATAACGCTATTGTTAGGCAACCCCAAACGTAATAATCGGTAGAACACCCCTAAGAGGGGTAACGTATAGGGAGCTTAGAAATACACTATATACCTCTATAGGGCTGTTAGATAGTGCTATAGTTGTTATTTGCGGCGCGTAGTATCGTACGCGCTATAGAGTAGGGTGTCGCTAAGTTTACTAATCGTTACTCGCGTCGCTAGTATTATCGACTATAACGGTATAACTAGAGGATAAGTAAGGAGAGGACATGCCCTTAATTAACTATCTACGGTAGGCCGAGCTATATATATAGATAGCCGTATATAAGCTAACCTACCTCGTACTAGCGGTTAGGCATAGCCTAAACCGTTATACTCCCCCCCCTAGCTACCGTAATTAATAAAGCTAGCTAATACTAATAACGTAGCTCTACTAGATAACCTAAACGCCGACTCTCTATTACCTTCTAAAGTATTATTTTCGATGTCTAAAAGTAGAATATAATACTTCTTAGCATTTTAATACCTTCGAAATATAGAGTTAATCGCTTTAGAGAGTTCCGTATTATTTGCCTTATCGATGTAGTAGGTATCTACCTAGAAGTATTCCGGACCGTTACGCTTAGCCTACTACGCGTAGAAGCGAATCTTCTTATATCCCTCCTTATTAGGTATGTCGGTGTCTTAGCATCTCGCTCGTATAAGGCTATAAGTAGTCGCGTATAGTAAGCGTCTAATAGCGTTAACGGCCGCTAGAAAACTATAGCTAAGCTTATCCGCTATAACGTCCGCGGCTAATATCGCGCCCTTTCGCGATATTCTTCTTAGTATCTTTATCGATCGCGGGCCGATTAACATACTCGTTTCTTTCTTTTAGACTTGCTTAGCATAAATGGACTCTACTCTACTACTTACGGATGTCTAGGCCGAAAGCGAGTTTAGGAGCGACGCGTATTTAGGAAAGGCATAGGTAGCTAGCGTGCGTACTTAACTTATAAAGTAGGAGAAGCTAGCCCTTATAACGTACTACTACATTCTATAAACTATTAGCTACGTAAAGGTTAACTAAAGTATACGACATGCTATAAGTTAATATATTTTAGAAACTACGTAGAAATTACCTTTTAACTCTATTACCGGTATGCTTATCTCTTCTATTTCTAAGAAAATCTTCTTTTACATCTATTAAGCATATAGAAAGGAGCGAAGCAAACTAGGTAATTATAACGTCTACTAGAAATAGGCTTTAAAATTAGCACAACCGATTAGCCAAAGCTACATTAATCTTATAAGCACAAATTTTAATTAATTCCGCTCGCGCTTACATTTTATATCCGTATATTCTATGTGCTAAAACATTTACTCTCCGCTATAATTTCAAAAACATTCCTTATTTTCGACAATATAGGCTTATATTCGGGCCTCGTAATAGACTTCGTTTTTAGCGATCGAAACGACGAATCTAAGATGATTATGCTATATAAGGGTAATCGGGTCTATATTGCTATCTCTACTAGAAACCTCGAAGAATCGCCTATAATTAGGAATCGATATCTATACTTTCTTCGGGTAGTAGAAGCTTATAAGTTAGACGGATTAACAATTAACGACCTTTACGACTAGATACTAGAAGGCTATGCCAAAGAACTTTTATAACTTCCTACTTTAACCTGTTACTCGATCCCTACCCTCGAGGACTATATCTACTTACCGACTTTCTACTACGCTTTATATGCTACCGATAATAATAAGTTCGCCCTCTATTATAGCATAGTCGACTTAACGGGGAATTTGCTATTTAGTGTCGACGTTAATAAGGAGCTTTACTCGCTATAGCCTTCCTTCGCGCCTTCTTAAGTCGAGATTTTCGCGGATTCGGTAGAAGATACGCTTTCCCGGACTTCTCGAAAAGTTCTAGTTAACGGGAATATAACGTGCTTTTTTAAACCTTATCGTTATTACGATGCCCTTCTAGCTAGGCACGAGCTATAGAAATACTCGAACATTAGACGGGTAAAACTAGACGACCTATAAATCTCTCGGCTTTTCGGGCTTATACGCGACACTTTAGGGAAAACCCTTAGGCTGCTTTTATTCTATATCGAGTCGGAATCTATAGTACTTAGATGTGCGGTTAGACCCGAGACCCCTCTATGTTTACGATAGCGATAGGCCGAATAAATTACTAATACCTTAACTTGTCTACATAACGCTAGCATTACCTAGGGCGATGCTAAACTAGACAACATTCTTATTAACACTCGGAATAATGCGTAGATTATCGACTTCGGAGGCAGGCATATAGAGGATTAGGTCGACCGAGACTTAGCGGAGACATTATAAGGTAATTAGCAGGGCCTATCTAGGATTATCGAGTTTATTTATCGATGAATTTAGCTTTTTAAGTCGGCTTATTATCTACGCAAATAACATGTATAGGTAAGAGCGATATATACCCTACTACACGAATAGGGGTGTTTCCGGTCTTAATAGTTCTATAAAAGACTAGCTCTAAGGCTAGGCGAGTGTGTCCTATTAGCCGCTTTAGTCTGTCTATGCATCGACCTATAGGACCCTCGAGTATAGCCGCCTTCTATTATAGGTCGATTTACACGAAACCTAAGAGTGTAGTTAATTTCTAATTTCTATTAGTATATACTTAGCCGCGCGGTAACCCTTATAGAGGCTCGATTACAATACTAGGCGATCGAGGTGCTAGAAGACCTATTTTATATCCTACCGATTAGAACTAAGTATACATTTATCTTTTTACTTATTACTCTCCTCGAGAAATAGCGATAATGTACTATCGCACCTATAGGCAATACCGCTACGGGCACCGGAGGTATAGCGAGACTATATATTACGATAATACTACGTATAATAGGGGAACTAACCGCTAGACTATATATAGTAACAACTAGAGAACAACTATAGCGGTATTAGACAACAATCTCTATAGCAGAATAGAGTACTATCTTAAGGATCTTAAGTAGAGGGGCTAGATATATTATAGATGCGGAGAACTAAGGAATAGGATAGACGGATGCTTAGGCCCTCCGTATAGCGGGTAGGCATATAAGCACTATATGTGCACTTAATGTTAATACTCCTAATACTAGAGGTCGTTATAAGTCGTAATATAGCGTAGCCGAACTTCCGCTAAGCGTGTAGCTAGATAGAGGACAAAATTAATCTATTGCGTTAGATCTTCTAGTCCCTAATAGACCTAGGCCTTCGCGTAAGCAAGGCCGTACCGCTTATAGAATTTAGAGGATAGATTTCCTAGCGGACATATCCGAATAATCTCGACGACATTCGGAAGTATTTAACGAAGCTAACGGAACATATAGCCTTATCGTGTAAGGTAGATATCTCGTTAGACTTTAAAGCCGGAAGCCTATATATATAAACTAAACTAAGAAGACGAGTAAGCGAGAAAATGTGCCCTAAGGGGCAGCTGCTTAGGTCTTCATTTATTGCCGTTTATATCTAGCCTCTAGATACGACTCTATTCTTACGGTATACGATTTAAATTTGCTCGCGTAACCTCCTCGTTGCTAGGAAGTCGATATACATATATTATTACTACGAATTAACTGCTTAGCAAAACGTAAAGGAACAATTAACAAATCTAACTAGAACCTATAAGTGTCTTACTTGTATTAGGGTACGATAAAAAGTTTTAAAGTTCCTTATTAAATTAGCAAGCCTAATAGCTGCTAGATCTACCTTAAAGTTAACCGGGACAGGGCGTTCGTTGCCTATACTTAGGTATATAAGGGCATAATCGACAGAAAAGGGAGTGCCTTTCTAACTCTAAGCGATAGCCTTGCTTTAAAGACGTGTATTTTAGACAAATTACGGCGAGAAGCAAGGGTACACGAGTAGGACTAGAATTAGGTTAATAAGGAATTACTAATCCTCGCCTACTAGCATCCTAAGGATAGCATTCTATATCTTAGTGCTAGTCGTTAAATAATTGCTGCTATATAGKGGTTTCTTAGCATTGCCGACATATCTAAATTAGAGCGCTTTAGAGCTTTTATAGTAGATTACGAAAGCGCCGAAATCGTAGTACGCGAGGCCGCGAAACTTATAGATACTTAACCACATCTATTCGATAACTTCGATTTAATCGTAGCGGGGGTCGGAGGCTAGCGTTTAAAGTATATATAAGGCGAGTAGCATACTACTACCCTATGCCGTATACTTATATTATTAGTCTTAGTAGACGGCCGCTACTTAAGGTTGCCTCTATAAGCTACRATGCTAATCTATACCGAGGCGTGGTTTAGCGGTTACGTAATTATCTTTACGAAATTCCCGAAAGAAATGTAGTATTCTAAGCTAGCTACCCTTTGTTATAACTACTTTAGAAGCATTACCGTTAGAAATCCTCCTCTATAACACTTAGTAAACTTGCTCCGAACCTAGTAAAATAATTTTGAATTAAGAGCTGCGGCGTTTCCATCTCTAAAAGAAACGTATTAAGTTATCTATTTACCTTATCGTTCTTACTAGTATTACATTTAAAGGTACTAATAATCTATCTACCTTAGAGTGCTTAAATCAGAGCTAGTTTAGTAGGTATAGAGGCATTACTATTAGGCTATTTCTAGACGAAAGCTATAATGTGCGGGTATACTTTTAGCGCTGTATAAAGTATAATGCTTTAAGCACGGTGTAGCTAGACGAGGATTCCTACGTAGAAGAGGTTATATATCGTCTTAGACGATAGAGCAAAATTCTAGTCGAACGGCTACTATATTCTAACGAAGCTATATAGTAGGGAGACAGGGTGTAATATAAGGAAGTATCGCGATTTAATCTATGGACTTAGCTGTCTAGGTGTAAACAAAGCCCCGCTATAAAGCTTTTATTATATGTTGCTCTTAATTCTAAGAAAGTGCATTATTAAAAGCTACGAATGTAGTTCGTCCGCTATAGATAGTTATTTGTCCTATATCCGCCTAAGAGAGTTAGTAATTAGTGTAGATTAGCACGAGAAGTACGATATACACCTAAGCTAGTAAGAAGTCTATAATTCTTTCTAAGTTATCTTCTTCGTCGTAGCGTTCTAGAGCTACTAATAGTCCGAGACGCTTAAAGAAGCGCATTTTAAACTATATAGGGAAGAATCCGGCGTACTCCTAGTTAATTATAGCCTTAATCTTTAGCGAAACCGGATCGATAATAACATTCTACTACGAGAGATCGTTATAGTAGAACACGTATTCCTCGTAGGTAGATAGCTTTAGGTTCTAAATATCTCTCGTAGTATCTACWATTACTCGGTATAGTAGAATAACAATACCGCTTAGTCCGCCTAATTTTGTAGACCGTAGACTACGTAGCGTCTCTAGATGCCGGTCTAGCTCTACTACGACGGACTTTCGCTATATATTATTAAGTTTGTCTATACTAACACCCTCGATAAATTCTACTACGAGGACAATAGCGAGATCGTCTTTAAAGTAGGCGTGTAATTTAGGAACAGGAATATTAGTATTGTCTTAGATGTACTCGAGGGCCGCCGCTTCGTTAAGAAGCCGTTTATTACCTATCTTAGGTACATAAATTGTCCCTAGTATCGGACTAACCTATAGGACTATTAGTATTCTATAGGACGGGCCTTAATCGTTTACTAACCTGCTWTTTAGAAGGACGTAGAGAACGCTTTACAAAGCTATTTTAGACGTAATAGTATTTCCTCTTAAGCGTAATCGTAAAGCATTTATTATCCCGGTGCTAATTTACGATGCTATTAGTAGTTACTATATTAATAGAACGACGATATAGTAGAAGGGTAGAGTAAGAGATAGTAGGTTATAGTATAAGCGGTAAAGAAACCTATAAATAATTTTAAGGTTTTAACATAGCTTACGTAGCTACGATACGGAGGCCTAGAGACTTCTCGCTTAAAATAGTGTACATCGTAAAATCCCCTACCCGCATACTACACTTATGCCCCTATAGGATATATTATATACTATAGGTACTAATAAATCCTAACACTCTACGAGTTATATCCGCTACTTCCTACTTATAGCTCCGACACTAGCTCTAATTTAGTTTTATTACTTATTAAGCCTACGAGCGATAGATGTAGGTTTATTAGCTAACTATCGTAGTTAGGATAATTATAGATCCTAAGATGTAATCTCGAAGCACATACCTTCTCTACTTCTACGCTATCTAGTATATAGAGCATTTAGTCTACGTAGATAATATCGATGCCTTATATTTCGGGTTCTTATAGAGCACGACCTCGGATAGTGCTATTTACGTGTTAGTAGAGTCTAATTCTAGCTAGTCGATAGCTTTAGAGACTCTTAAGATGCTCTAGTGTAGGTAGAGAAACGATAACTTTAGATAAATTGCCGACTTAGGGCCCTCGTTTACTAACTTATATACTTCGTAGTCTCTAGGTAGTAGTAGGCGGGAACACTTTTCCGTGTCGTAGTATAGCATGTAGTTTACGCGCCGTAATTAATCTAGAGGCAGTACCGACGTATATATATAGGATTGCGCGATGCGTAAGTAGACTAAGATCGCTAGCGCTAGTCGTTATACGGGGGGGCTGTTTTTCTATTCGCTATACGAATCTTTTCGCTAGCGGCTAAGGCGCTACATTTAAAAAGAYTGTCGCTTGCTTAGCGCTTCGCGTGCTTTATATGTATTCGCGAGTAGATATAGGTACGTATACGTTAGTAGTCGTCTTCGATTTATAGGCTAGTCGGAATTACGTCGTATAGCGTACTCGCTTATTAGCGAAAAGCATTTATAGCCTCTAGGGAGGATAGAGGAGCATCGCGTTATATCCGTAGCGCCTAGTAAGCATACATTAGCGTATAAGTTAGTAGGCCTTACCGCAAATCAGAGCTCGCTTATACCCTTACTACCTATCTCTAGATAAAGCAATATACCCCCGCGGTGTATATGTATATAATTAGTAGATATTTTACGGAGGAAAGCTAGATACTTAATCTTAAACGTAGCCCGGGTCCCTATTTACTCGGATAACACTATTATGCTGCCTAAATCTTAGCACTCTAATAATTACTAAAATTAGACACACGTCGTCTATAGACAGTCTATACGTAATCGGAGTTAGGGTAGATGTCGGGCGAGCCGATTATAAAAGCTTCTTATTCCTCCTCTAGACCTAGACTTCGACTAATACACTTTTACGACGCCTATTGCTTAGAAGTGTGAAATAATAGCTTCTAATAAACTACCTAAGAACACCTTAAGCTAGTAGGCTTCCTCTAGCGAAGGAAGTGTATCTTAGTTACTTCCCCGTATTATACTAAAGTAGAAAGAATATATAGTAGAGGAGCATTAAAGTGCTATGCGAGTTATCGTCTAGGCTAGTCGCTAACGTTTAAGGTAGAGAACAATTCGACCGTTTCGGTAATAGGGGGCCGCCACTTTTTGCTTTTTAATAGCATCTAGGCTAGTAGTTCCTCGAGCGGATCCTCCGACCTATATAACCTTAATAACATCATCGAAATTTTTTGTCTTTGCTCTTTAACATCTAATTCCCCTAGTAGAGGTGGCCTAGTAAATGTTTCGAGTGTCCGCTAAGGGTCGAATCTCCGCCTCTCTAAAAATCGTAGACGAGTAGAGGTTAGCTTATCGCATCCCGGACGTATTCTCTTCGCCCCTCTATAAATGTATTTCCGTCGCGGATAGTGTAAATGATTTTACAATCTAGTTAATCGACGTGTAAGACTTAATGTAGATAATTAAGAACATATATAATATAGGTCGTAATCTCTACATCTACCTAGGTCGGCGGTTAGATATAAATTCCGAACGTAGCGGAGGTATAGTAATTAGTAAAGAAGTTAAAACGCATGTGATTTCCGTAGACGTTTAATCCCCTACTATTTTCTAGTAGGCACGAGGTAAGGTCTACGCGGCCGCCGTACGGATTTTTCGTCTACCGACTATAACTATAACGCTATCTATTATAGGATCCGGCAGGTAGCATATTAAGGCTAAACATAACAAGCCTAACGTTATAACTTATCGGAATGCTAAGCCCGTTAAAACCTCTAGTAAGAACGATGTTTGCTATAAGAACCGGGATAGATTACCGCTACTTCGACGCGGATAACAATAAGTTTGTGTTAGGACTTAATTTTAATTCGAGGAATAAGCGAGTCTATATATACGAAGTTCCGCGATTATTAAGAGAGTTTATCTTTAGACTAGTACATATACCTAACGGACTACAACCGAATTAAGTTATAGTAGAGCAGAATAATATCCTAAGAACATGTCTATTAGCGAGTATAAGGACCTTTACACGGTCCCTCTTAGCTACAACATTTAGCGGAGAAACATCTTTATATAACTTACGGCCCTAGTCGTAGACTTTAAGAAATCGGAGACGACTCTTATGTTTTTATAACGTTTGTACTAGACCGGGCCCGCTAGCAATAATGCTCTACTAGATGTTAAGAGATTACTACCTTAGAAGACAATCTACTCGCTTAACGTAGCAATAATTAAGTAGTAAGTAGGTAAAAATAGTAGATGCGGGGTTCTCGAGGGCGAGGGATAGACCCTTATATAGGAAGCCCCGCTTATACTAACCTATACTACCTTAATTTTATTAGGTAGTATACGTTATCGCACTCCGTTTGCGTATCGGCAAACTTATCGCTATACCTTCGCTAGTAAAAAACTCCGTAAGATTAGCGATCGAGCATCTATTCTAATCCGTAGAATACGCGATAGCTAACTTCCCTAACTTCCGAGACTTTAGGCCGGATAGCGCCGAGTTTAAATGTATTTACCTATATAAGAGCGAGGAGCGTATACGCTATACGAAAGTAGTAAATAAGAATAACAGAAAGGTAGCCGTCGAGTTAAGAGTAAAGATATTATCTTCTCTTACCGATAAAGAGCTCTATATATAAGACCTAAGGGGCTACGCGGGTCTTTGTTATTATATACAAGTACATAGGAAGAGAGCTATAAAGCTCGGTACTTTAGATTAAGTCGCCTAACGCTAGACATCTAAGTTAGTCGGGTAATCGAATATGTCTATTATTACGGGCACCGCTATACCTACTCTCTAGCGCTTCTTAGCGTATACGCCGAAAGAGCCTAGAGATAACTTGAGTTACGTCCTATTAAGCACTCTATTAAAGGATAAGTTCCGAACTAGGACTATATATAGTTAGACGTTACGAAGATCTAGGTTTCGTTAAGATAGGCATTATATATAGAATCGCGGACGACCGATTTTCGTCCTTTACTTCGTCCTATAGATTTAAACGGATACCTTTACGGTAGATAAGGCATATGCCTTATATAAAAAGGGTCGAGCGGCTTATCTACTCCGAGCTAAAGTCCTATCGAAGGGAATGTACGATATACGTTAATAGAGTAGACTATAAAACTTTATATACCGAATAGTTTTAAGTTAAAGAAGAACTAGCGCTAGCTATTATAGAAGAATAGGCTAGGTAGGTAATCTATACCGAACCCTATAGTATAGAGTGTAGACTCGGGGCGATCTAGGTAGACCTTAAACTTAAGAGAAGATGCTACGGGTAGCTAACGACAAGCGATAAGATAACGAACGTGCTATAAGCGTAATAAGAGCAAGAGAATGCGTTTGTTACTCTATTTATAGACATAACTATAGGAAGGAAGCTACTAGTTAGGTAGTATATAGTCTAAGTAGAGACTTTAGCTATCGCGCTATCTTAAAGACCTTTTGCTCTATAATTAGGATAGTAGGATGTTAAGAGCTAGTAAGGGCCCCTCGTAGTCGGAACGCGAAATTATAATAATAATTAATTAATTGATTTTCTCCTATACGGTTTTAGCTGTAATTACTATAGCTATACCCGGAAGTAAGGGCTCCGGCCGACGGCCGACGCGTTCTCGACCTTACTAAATCGAAATAGCCCTACTTTACCTAATATTAACCTTAGTAAATAAAAGACTAGCTGTCCCCTTCGCCCTTACTCTGCTCTATTAACTACCGTCTAGCGAAGCTTACCGGTACGGATAGACGGTAGTCGGCTCTCTACTAACTACTTTATAATAGGCTCCTAGAGGTAGCGCCTCGTCTTTCGCCGTCCTCGTACCTATAGTCTCCCCCTAGCGCTCGGCTTCGTCTACTCGTCTACGATCCTATTCTACTCTAGGATCTACGCCCGTTCGATAAATTTAATAGCCCTTATAGCTAGCTTCTACTTGCTTAGGATAGTTCGGAGGTTAGTACGTCCGGGAAGTCGGCCGAGATGCTTATTCCGTAGATCGCGTAGCCGCCGATACGTTAAGAGTACGTATCGTACGGTCTATCGCCCTTTCTAGTACGAGTATATAGGGTCTAGGATACCGAGCACATTCCGACTAAAGAGGAAGTTATTAAGCCCGATCTTCTCGGTCCGGAGTTAGACGAGTAGGGCGCTCTCTCTTTTAGCTAGGCCCTTATAGAGCTAAAGGATTTTCTTACTCGGAACTAGGGTATATCTATATATAGATCTCCCCTTAGTCTCTTTACGCTATAAGGCCTACTACTTCTTATCGATCTCCCTTTAGTAATCCCTCCTAAGCGTAGCTATAATAGGCTAAAGCTCTTCTAGCGCGCTCGCCCTATTACTTTCTATGCTTTCGTCTTAGCCTTCTTTCTAGCCCGTAGCTTCTTTAGCGGCTATATCGGTAGCCTCGTTTCCCTCGACACCCTCGTATAAGGGTATCTAACGGACGGTTACGATATAGCCTTAGCTTTAAAGTTTATCTATCTAGCTAGCGATGTGTTTTAGTATATACGCTCCTAATCGGCCCTCGGCCCGAATAAGTAATCGTATCGCTACTTAATTRTCTATCTAGATRGCGAAGTTTCGCTAGCGTATAGCGTCTRTCCTAGTAAYGTCCCGTACGATTTTTAAGGCGAGRTTAATRCCTTATAGCTCTATAGYATATACGGTAGAGACCGTGTCTTTTCCTATATACGCGCTTTTCGTCCTTACCTCCGATAGATAGACGGCTACCGCTCTAACGTAGCCGCTAATCCCGCTACTATCGGTATAGATATARGTGTTTTCCTACTTCGTTACCTCGGYATYGTACCTACTATACGCGTCTACTACCTTATTAATATAGACTATCGGTCCTATCCGCTATAGTTACGAGATAAAGGGCGGTATATACTCTAATATATCGAGATTTACCTTCGCTTAACTAGCTACCGATCGCCGTATATTATAGAAAGGGCTAATGTATTTTCGCGCTATAGTGTTTTCCGCGTCCGACCTTACTACCGTTACGCTTATACTCGCTTTAATTCTTAACGTAGCGTTCGTGTTATATTTCTCGATTTGTCGTTCGATTAGGAGGAGGAACGTCTCTATATCTAGTATAGCCGTAGACGTCGCTCGGTATACGCTATATATAGCTCTCGCCGCTCTTACTTATAAAGCTTCTAGCGTATATAGTATCTAGTTCGTGTATCCGGTCCCCTTCGCTCGACCCTATAACTAAATCGAGTACGCGTATATTATCTATAGAATTACTACTCCGTAGTATAGTTTCCGTATCTCGAGTATCCTAGCTCCCTATATTAAGCTCCCTAGTAAGTAGAGAGCGCCGATTATACTAGTTACTTTTCTTTAAATCTCGTTAATATATAGCTTCTATTTTAGCTTAGTGTCTATAGTTACTCCGAGATACTTATATATGCCTTTTAGAGTTATGTTATACTATAGGGTCTCGATGCCTTTGTTTAGGTTAAAGCGTATACGGGCTCGGGTAAAGTAGGTTAGCTAGAATTTCTTAAGTATAAACTTCGATATATAGGTAGTAGCCTAGCGTTACGCTTTAGCTAGCGCCCCTACGAGTCTAGTATAAGTATCTTCTATTAAATCGCCCTACGCGAGGATCGTAGTATCGTCGATGTATCCCGTAACCGACTTGTTAATGTCTGTTCCGTTTAGCTCGATTAGACCGGAGTTATAGAAAATGTATAGGATAGGCGAGAGTAGCGAGCCTTATAGTATTCCTATCGAGACGGAGTAGGGTAGCGACTCGAATCCGTCTATAACGATCTTTATCGATCGATCGCTTAGGAAGCTAGTAATCTATCGGACTAATCTTTTATCGACTCTACGGGTTCGTAGATCGTAGAGTAGCCGTTCGTATAATACGTTATCGAAAGCTCCCGAGATATCTAGTAGTAGTAGACTAGCGACCTTTCCGCGGCCCCTATTCTACGCTTAGTAAATCTTATCCGTAATGTAGTAGAGAGCGTGTTCCGTTAACTTCTACCGTCTACCGCCTATATATATACTTAGTAGAACGTTATACGTTTCTACTATATAGCTTAGCCGTCTTGCTATAACCGCATCTATAACCTTACCTATAGTATTTAATAGAGCAATTAGTCGGTATACCTTAGGCACCGTATAGTTGTCCTTACTAGGCTTTCGTAATACTACTATAGTCGAACATCGAAAATTCGCGGGATAGTACGCTAAGGTAATACTACTATTAAATATGCCGGTTAAATGTTTTATAAGTACTAGAGCACCTACTTATAGAGCTTTATTAGCGATTTCGTCCGGTCCGGGTGCCTTAAGCGCTTTAGTAGCTTTAATAGCGTCGACTACTTCCTTCTCCGTAATCTCGGGTAGTACGACCGGCTTAGGATATTACGCTATCGCTATATCGTCTAGGTCTACCTACGGAGGGTTAGGGAAGAAGGTATCTCGAAAGAGGGCGGCCTTCTCGCTAGCTTCTACGATTTCTACTCTAGTCTCTAACTTCTTAATTAGAGGTGTAATACTCGGTGCCTAATTACTACGGTTTCTCGCCTACTTAGCTAGCCTCTATAGAGACTCGGGTAATTAGGATACTTCCTCGACCCTATCGCGGTAGGCTTATCTTAGTATCTTACGAATTGTCCTTATCTTGTAATTTCTCGCTACTCGATAGGCTTCCTAGTTATCCTCGGTATGTTCCTATCCGTATCTACGTTTAAGGCGTTTAGCCTCTACGAGTACCTCGGAGTATTCCTAGTTCTATCCTACCTTTGTCCGGAACGACGGTTTCGTCTTTAGTAGCACTTAATTTACGGCCTTGTTTATCGCTAACACTACTTCTTCTATATACTTTTCGAGGCTCGTCTTTATCCTAGGGTAACGTGTCTATAGGAGCGCCTTCTAGAGGGCTTCGGAAAACGCCTTATTATTAAGATGCTTCTAGTTTCTTCGTGCCTTTACTTCGTATCGCGGTAGTTATAGGTCTATTACGGTAGTAATCGGTAGGTAGTCTAAGTTATAATCGAGTTCGCGGTCTACCTCGCTACGAATTATTCTATCTACGAGGCCTACGGAGACGAGGTATAGGTCGATCGTAGACCGGAAATTGCCCTCTTTATAAGTAATAGTCCCCGGTTGTAGTGTGTTATATAGTGTATAACGCTCTATAATCTCGATAAGGTCTAGTACTTCTAGGTCTGCCTATACTACCCGTTCTCCTCCCTATATCTAGTAGTAGAGATTAAAATCCCCTACTATAATGCTTTCGTTAGCGGTAGAGCTTATAAGAAGTCTATCTAAAGAGGGGAGAATAGTCGTCCGATCTTCTATACTTCTTAGTAAGTTATATATGTTAAATATAACGAGGTCTTACGCTATATCTCGGTCTTCGACTCTAAAAGTAAGCGAGCATATATCCCGGCTATAAATATTAAATCGCTATCTTATTTAGTCTAATCGCTTATATATAAAGAAGCATATACGTGTTAGTCTTCTATTAGCATCGCTTAGTATATAGTAGAGGTAGAAGATGTCTTTCGCGGGATAATATGTTGTCTCTATAAACGGATTTATCTATAGTTCTTAGATAGCTACGATATCGAACTCTCCTACCCTTCTATCTCGTAGTAGCGTAGCTATTACGGTTTTACGCGACTTTCGAACGTTATACTATAGTATAGTTAATGTCTAGCTTTCCTTTATAATTCGCTGTCCTCGTCGATGTTTATATAGTAGCTAATGCTGCTTATAGCCGCGTTTACGTGTAAAGACTCTAGCGCCTTCCTAGTCGGGTAGTATATACGTTACGGTCTCCGACTACCTAAGCCGGTAGGGGGTTCGTTTTCCTTATCTAAAGATTCGGAGACGATACCGGTATTAGTTCGTTTATATCCTACGGTAGTAGTCCCTAAAGCTCCTTATAGCCTCTCCTCCTCTTATTAGCCTAGATTCCGTGCCGATCTTTTCCTACGTAGTAGCATTATAGCGCCCCCGAGTATTATTTCGGTAGCTACCGCTACGGGGACCGGATAGAATAGGGTCCTAGTAGTATAGGCCGCCTTCGTACGTGCTATTTTACCTTATCGTATCGAGCATTACTAGCTCTATACCTCGTACTTAC